>NC_136061.1:1834988584-1834998584 GCF_964261635.1 Lissotriton helveticus
GGGCCCGGGGCTTGAGCCCCGTCCGGCAGGGCCCAGTGGTGCGGGAATCCCCCCTCCGTCCTGCAAGCCGGCCGGGGGTCGGAGGTACCCGGGACGGAGGGTCCATCAGGGCCCGGGGAGGCCTGAAGCCCCGGAGCCCTGCAGCCCCAGAGACCTGCAGCTCTGCAGCCCCCGGAACCCTGCAGCCCCAGAGCTCTGCAGCTCCGGGGCAGGCAGATTGGCGTCCTTTTGGTCCCGGCCATCTGGTCGCCCCTCTCGCCTCGGCCATCTGGTCGCCCTGGAAGTCATGATGAGGTGCCATTTGCCTCCCGGATCCCAGCGAGGGCTCCAGGAGGTCGGGTACTTTCGCGCCTTGGGTCCCCTCTGTCACCTTGTGTGCACAGATTGCAAGAAAGTCAGGTAATTTCCCTCCGGATTACTAGGGGGCAGGGTATGCCCGGACACCCCTCCAAGGCTGGTGGTTCTCTGCTAGGGGGACCAGATGGGCTATGCCTGGGTAACACCTCCCTAGGCCACCCGGGGCTTCCTTCCTCCAGGCCAACGGCTTGTCAAATTGCCCAGGACGGGCTCCATGGCTCTTGGGCAGTCGTCCCCCGGGTCTCCAGGCCGATGGCATGTCAAAGTGCCCAGGACGGGCTCCATGCGTCCCGGGCAGTCGTCCCCTGGATCTCCAGGCCGACGGCATGTCAAAGTGCCCAGGACGGGCTCCATGCGTCCCGGGCAGTCGTCCCCCGGGTCTCCAGGCCGACGGCATGTCAAAGTGCCCAGGACGGGCTCCATGCGTCCCGGGCAGTCGTCCCCCGGATCTCCAGGCCGACGGCATGTCAAAGTGCCCAGGACGGGCTCCATGCGTCCCGGGCAGTCGTCCCCCGGGTCTCCAGGCCAACGGCATGTCAAAGTGCCCAGGACGGGCTCCATGCGTCCCGGGCAGTCGTCCCCCGGGTCTCCAGGCCGACGGCATGTCAAAATGTCCAGGACGGGCTCCATGCGTCCCGGGCAGTCGTCCCCCGGGTCTCCAGGCCGACGGCATGTCAAAGTGCCCAGGTTGGGCTCCATGCGTCCCGGGCAGTTGTCCCCCGGGTCTCCAGGCCGATGGCATGTCAAAGTGCCCAGGACGGGCTCCATGCGTCCCGGGCAGTCGTCCCCCCGGGCATCCGCCGCTCCCTTCTCCGGGCCGACGGCAGGTCAGATTGCCCAGGACGGGCTCCATGGGTCCCGGGCAGTCCTCCCCTGGGTGTCCGGCGCTCCCTTCTCCGGGCCGACGGCATGTCAAAGTGCCCAGGACGGGCTCCATGCGTCCCGGGCAGTCGTCCCCCGGGTCTCCAGGCCGACGGCATGTCAAAGTGCCCAGGACGGGCTCCATGCGTCCCGGGCAGTCGTCCCCCGGATCTCCAGGCCGACGGCATGTCAAAGTGCCCAGGACGGGCTCCATGCGTCCCGGGCAGTCGTCCCCCGGGTCTCCAGGCCGACGGCATGTCAAAGTGCCCAGGACGGGCTCCATGCGTCCCGGGCAGTCGTCCCCCGGGTCTCCAGGCCGACGGCATGTCAAAATGTCCAGGACGGGCTCCATGCGTCCCGGGCAGTCGTCCCCCGGGTCTCCAGGCCGACGGCATGTCAAAGTGCCCAGGTTGGGCTCCATGCGTCCCGGGCAGTTGTCCCCCGGGTCTCCAGGCCGATGGCATGTCAAAGTGCCCAGGACGGGCTCCATGCGTCCCGGGCAGTCGTCCCCCCGGGCATCCGCCGCTCCCTTCTCCGGGCCGACGGCAGGTCAGATTGCCCAGGACGGGCTCCATGGGTCCCGGGCAGTCCTCCCCTGGGTGTCCGGCGCTCCCTTCTCCGGGCCGACGGCATGTCAAAGTGCCCAGGACGGGCTCCATGCGTCCCGGGCAGTCGTCCCCCGGGTCTCCAGGCCGACGGCATGTCAAAATGTCCAGGACGGGCTCCATGCGTCCCGGGCAGTCGTCCCCCGGGTCTCCAGGCCAACGGCATGTCAAAATGTCCAGGACGGGCTCCATGCGTCCCAGGCAGTCGTCCCCCGGGTCTCCAGGCCGACGGCATGTCAAAGTGCCCAGGACGGGCTCCATGCGTCCCGGGCAGTCGTCCCCCGGGTCTCCAGGCCGACGGCATGTCAAAATGTCCAGGACGGGCTCCATGCGTCCCAGGCAGTCGTCCCCCGGGTCTCCAGGCCGACGGCATGTCAAAGTGCCCAGGACGGGCTCCATGCGTCCCGGGCAGTCGTCGTCCCGGGCGTCCGGGCCTGGGAGCTCCGGTGGTCCTCACCGTGCCTGAGGCCCAGCCGGGGTCCCCGAGCCCTGCCCGGCGTGGGCAGGCAGCAGCCCTACCACGAAGGCTCGGGGTGGGAAGCAGGGAGTCCTTTCGTTCCCGGCCACCTGGTTGCACCTTTCCCCTCGGCCATCTGGTCGCACGCAATGCTATCCAAAAGGGCGACCAGATGGCCAAACCTCCCTGGAAGTCCCTATGAGGTGCCATTTGCCTCCCCGATCCCAGCGAGGGCTCCAGGAGGTCAGGTACTTTTACGCCTTGGGTCCCCTCTGTCAACTCGTGTGCACAGATTACAAGAAAGGGGGGTAATTTTCCTCCGGATTACTAGGGGTAAGGGTATGCCCGGACACCCCTGCAAGGCTGGTGGTTCTCTGCCAGGGGGACCAGATGGGCTATGCCTGGGTAACAACACCCGGGGCTTCCCTCCTCCAGGCCAACGGCATGTCAAAGTGCCCAGGACGGGCTCCATGCGTCCCGGGCAGTCGTCCCCCGGGTCTCCAGGCCAACGGCATGAGCGAGTGCCCAGGTCGGGCTCCATGCGCCCCGGGCAGTCGTCCCCCGGGTCTCCAGGCCAACGGCATGAGCGAGTGTCCAGGTCGGGCTCCATGCTTCCCGGGCAGTCGTCCCCCGGGTCTCAAGGCCGATGGCATGTCAAAGTGCCCAGGATGGGCTCCATGCGTCCCGGGCATTCCTCCCCCCCGGGCGTCCGTCGCTCCCTTCTCCGGGCCGACGGCAGGTCAGATTGCCCAGGACGGGCTCCATGGGTCCCGGGCATTCCTCCGCTGGGTGTCCGGCTCTCCCTTCCCCGGGCCAACGGCTTGTCAGAGTGCCCAGGATGGGCTCCACGGGCCCCGGACATCCGGGGCTCCCTTCCCCGTGCCAACGGCATGCCAGAGTGCCCAGGACGGGCTCCACGAGTCCCCGGCGTCCGGGGCTCCCTTCCCCGGGACACCGGCTTGTCAGAGTGCCCATGACGGGCTCCACGGGTCCCGGGTATCTGGGACTCCCTTCCCTGGGCCAACGGCATGCCGGAGTTCCCAGGACAGGCTCCACGGGTCCCGGGCGTCCGGGGCTCCCTTCCCCGGTCCGACGGCTTGTCAGAGTGCCCAGGACGGGCTCCACGGCTCCCGGGCGTCCGGGGTTCCCTTCCCCGGGTCAGCGGCATGTCAGAGTGCCCAGGACGAGTTCCACGGGTCCAGGGCAGTCCTCCCCCGGGCGTCCGGGGCTCCCTTCCCCGGGCCGTCGGCAGGTCAGAGTGCCCAGGACGGGCACCATGGGTCCCGGGCAGTCCTCCCCCCGGGCGTCCGGGGCTCCCTTCCCCGGGCAGACGGCAGGTCAGAGTGCCCAGGACGGGCTCCACGGGTCCCGGGCAGTCCTCCCCCCGGGCGTCCGGTGCTCCCTTCTCCAGGCCGATGGCAGGTCAGAGTGACCAGGACGGGCTCCACGGGTCCCGGGCAGTCCTCTCCCGGGCGTACGTGGTTGTCCGACAGATTCGGGCAGATGTGCTTTTACGAACCGGATCGGAGTCGGCCCAAATAATAATAATAATAATAATAATACACATTTGTAAGGCGCACAATCGCCCGTAAGGGTCTCTAGGCGCTAGGGGCCGTTGGGAAGATTAAGCAAGCTATTGCCCAGAGTCACATGGTGCTGGGCTAATCTGCCGCCGGTGCCGGGGATCGAACCCTGATCTCTGGGATGCTCGAGGGTTACTACGCGCTCTACAAAAACCTTAAATAAAAAAATCTCCAGATTCCGGAGTCAGCCGCCCTAGCCGCGGCGCCAGCTATTTCCCAGAGTCACCTGGTGCTGGGCTAATCTGCCGCCGGTGCCGGGGATCGAACCGTGATCTCCAGATTCCGGAGTCAGCCTCCCTAGCCGCGGCGCCAGCTATTTCCCAGAGTCACGTGGTGCTGGGCTAATCTGCGGCCGGTGCCGGGGATCGAACCCTGATCTCTGGGATGCTCGAGGGTTACTACGCGCTCTACAAAAACCTTAAATAAAAAAATCTCCAGATTCCGGAGTCAGCCGCCCTAGCCGCGGCGCCAGCTATTTCCCAGAGTCACCTGGTGCTGGGCTAATCTGCCGCCGGTGCCGGGGATCGAACCGTGATCCCCAGATGGGGATATCCCAAAAATCTGGCATGGATACGGCCCGCCAGGACAGGTTTGGGCACCCCTGATATAGAGGCAGTCAACGCGAAATCTGCTGGGTTCGATTCCGATCCGTGTCAGAAGGACCGTAGGGCTTGGGAGTCCGTACAACAGGGGTGCCCAAACCTGTCCTGGCGGGCCGTATCCATGCCAGATTTTTGGGATATCCCCATCTGGTGATCACGGTTCGATCCCCGGCGCCGGCGGCAGATCAGAGTGCCCAGGACGGGGTCCATGTGACCCGGGCAGTCCTATCCCCTGGGTGTACGTGGTTGTCCGACATGTCGGTCGTATTTGCTTTTACGTACCGGATCGGAATCGGCCCCCATAAAATCGTACGTAAAGTATATAGCAAATCAACCTGAAATCTGCTGGGTCAGAAAGGGCTCGATTCCGATCCGTGTCGGAAGGTTAGGAGTCCGTACGAATTTGTCGGGACGGCATGGCAGAGTGCCCGGGATGGGCTCCATGGCTCTTGGGCAGTCGTCCCCCGGGCGTCCGGGGCTCCATCCAGGCCGACGGCATGGCAGAGTGCCCGGGACGGGCTCCATGCGTCCCGGGCATTCGTCCCCCGGGCGTCCGGGGCTCCATCCAGGCCGGCGGCAAGGCAGTGTGCCCGGGTCGGGCTCCATGCGTCCCGGGCATTCGTCCCCCGGGCGCCTGAAACTGCTGGGTCAGAGAGGGCTCGATTCCGATCCGTGTCGTAAGGTTAGGAGTCCGTACGAATTTGTCGGGACGGCATGGCAGAGTGCCCGGGACGGGCTCCATGCGTCCCGGGCATTCGTCCCCCGGGCGTCCGGGGCTACATCCAGGCTGACGGTATGGCAGAGTGCCCGGGTCGGGCTCCATGGTTTTCACGGTGGTCCTCCCCAGGGTGTCGGGGCGCTCCAGGCCGAAGGCATGGAAAAGTGCCCAGGACGGGCTCCATGCGTCCCGGGCATTTGTCCCCCGGGCGTCCGGGGCTCCATCCAGGCCGACGGCATGGCAGAGTGCCCGGGTCGGGCTCCATGGCTTTCACGGTGGTCCTCCCCTGGGTGTCTGGGGGCTCCAGGCCGAAGGCATGGAAAAGTGCCCAGGACGGGCTCCATGCGTCCCGGGCACGGGCACGGGGACGGGGACAGGGTCGGGAGAGTCCAGGCGGCTTCACTTCCGTGTCCAGCCATCTGATCGACCAGATTCCCTCGGCCATCTGGTCGCCCGGATCCCCTCGGGCATCTGGTCGCCCGCAACGCTTTCCTATGGGGCGACCAGATGGCCGAACTTCCCTGGAAGTCCCGATGAGGTGCCATTCGCCGCCCGGATCCCAGCGAGGGCTCCAGGAGGTTGGGTACATCCGCGCCTTGGGTCCCCTCTGTCACCTCGCGTGCACAGATTACAAGAAAAGGGGGTAATTTTCCTCCGGATTACTAGGGAGAAGGGTACGCCCGGACACCCCTCCGAGGCTGGTGGTTCTCTGCCATGGGGACCAGATGGGCTATGCCTGGGCAACACCTCCCTAGGCCACCCGGGGCTTCCTTCCTCCAGGCCAACTGCATGTCAAATTGCCCAGGACGGGCTCCATGGCTCCTGGGCAGTCGTCCCCCGGGCGTCCGGGGCTCCATCCAGGCTGACAGCATTGAAAAGTGCCCAGGACGGGCTCCATGCGTCCCGGGCATTCGTCCCCTGGGCGTCCGGGGCTCCATCTAGGCTGACGGTATGGCAGAGTGCCCGGGTCGGGCTCCATGGTTTTCACGGTGGTCCTCCCCTGGGTGTCTGGGGGCTCCAGGCCGAAGGCATGGAAAAGTGCCCAGGACGGGCTCCATGCGTCCCGGGCATTCGTCCCCCGGGCGTCCGGGGCACCCATCTCCATGAGGCCAACGGCATTGGCAAAGTACCCAGGACGGGCTCCATGGGTCCCGGGCAGACCTCCCCCCGGGCGTCCGGGGCTCCCACCTCCAGGCCGACGGAATGTCAAAGTACCCAGGACGGGCTCCATGGGTCCCGGGCAGCTTCCCCCGGGGCGTCCGGGGCACCCACCTCCAGGCCGACGGCATGTCAAAGTACCCAGGACGGGCTCCACGGGTCCCGGGCATTCCTCCCCCAGGTCGTCCGGGCCCTAGAGCTCCGGTGGTCCAACCTGCGCCTGAGGCCCAGCCGGGGTCCAAGAGCCCTGCCTTGCGTGGGCAGGCAGTCAGGAACCCTACCGCGAAGGCTTGGGATGGATGGGGAGCTGGGAGTCCTTTCGATCCCGGCCCTCTGGTCGCCCGCGATGCTTTCCAATGGGGCGACCAGATGGCCGGGCTTCCCTGGAAGTCCCGATGAGGTGCCATTCGGCTCCTGGATCCCAGCTAGGGCTCCATGAGGTCGGGTTCTTTTACGCCTTGGGTCCCCTCTGTCACCTCGCGTGCACGGATTGCAAGAAAGGGGGGTAATTTCCCTCCGGATTACTAGGGGCAGGGTACGCCCGGACACCTCTCCAGGGCTGGTGGTTCTCTGCCCGGGGGACCAGATGAGATATGCCTGGGCAACACCTCCCCCGGGCGTCTGGGGGCTCCATTCTCCGGGCCAACGGCATGGCTCAATGCCCAGGACGGGCTCCACGTGTCCCGGACAGACCTCCCCTGGGCGTCCGGGGCACCCATCTCCATGAGGCCAACGGGATGGCAAAGTACCCGGGAAGGGCTCCACGGGTCCCGGGCAGCCTTCCCCCGGGCGTCCGGGGCTCCCACCTTTAGGCCGACGGCATGTCACACTGCCCAGGACGGGCTCCATGGGCCCCGGACAGACCTCCCCCGGGCGTCCGGGGCACCCATCTCCAGGAGGCCAACGGGACGGCAAAGTACCCGGGACGGGCTCCACGGGTCCCGGGCAGCCTTCCCCCGGGCGTCCGGGGCTCCCACCTTTAGGCCGACGGCATGTCACACTGCCCAGGACGGGCTCCATGGGCCCTGGACAGACCTCCCCCGGGCGTCCGGGGCACCCATCTCCAGGAGGCCAACGGGATGGCAAAGTACCCGGGAAGGGCTCCACGGGTCCCGGGCAGCATTCCCCCGGGCGTCCGGGGCTCCCACCTCCAGGCCGACGGCATGTCACAGTGCCCAGGACGGGCTCCATGGGCCCCGGACAGCCCTCCCCCCGGGCGTTCGGGGCACATATCTCCAGGAGGCCAACGGCGTTGCAAAGTACCCGGAAAGGACTCCACGGGTACCGGGCAGTCCTCCCCCGGGCGTCCGGGGCACCCATCTCCATGAGGCAAACGGCATTGGCAAAGTACTCGGGAGGGGCTCCACGGGTCCCGGGCAGGCCTCCCCCGGGCGTCCAGGGCACCCACCTCCAGGCCGACGGCATGTAAAAGTGCCCAGGACGGGCTCCATGGGTCCCGGGCAGCCCACCCCCGGGCATCTGGGGCACCCATCTCCAGGAGGCCAACGGCGTTGCAAAGTACCCGGGAAGGGCTCCACGGGTACCGGGCAGTCCTCCCCCGGGCGTCCGGGGGCTCCCTTCGCCAGGCCGACGGCATGGTTCAATGCCCAGGACGGGACGTCAAGTGGCCAGGACGGGCTCCATGCGTCCCGGGCATTCGTCCCGGGACGGGGACGGGGTGGGGAAGAGTCCAGGCGGCTTCACCTCCATGCCCAGCCATCTGGTCGCCCGGATTCCCTCGGCCATCTGGTCGCCCGGATCCCCTCGGGCATCTGGTCGCCCGCAACGCTTTCCTATGGGGGGGACCAGATGGCCGAACTTCCCTGGAAGTCTTAATGAGGTGCCATTCGCCTCCCGGATCCCAGCGAGGGCTCCATGAGGTCGGGTTCTTTCACGCCTTGGGTCCCCTCTGTCACCTCGCGTGCACAGATTGCAAGAAAGGGGGGTAATTTGCCTCCGGATTACTATGTGGCAGGGTATGCCCGGACACCCCTCCAGGGTTGGTGGTTCTCTGCCATGGGGACCAGATGGGATATGCCTGGGCAACACCTCCCTAGGCCACCCGGAGCTTCCTTCCTCCAGGCCAACTGCATGTCAAATTGCCCAGGACGGGCTCCATGGCTCTTGGGCAGTCGTCCCCCGGGCGTCCGGTGCTCCATCCAGGCCGACGGCATGGCAGAGTGCCCGGGACAGGCTCCATGCATCCCGGGCCTTCGCCCCCCCCGGGCGTCCGGGGCTCCATCCAGGCTGACGGCATGGCAGAGTGCCCGGGACGGGCTCCACGGGCCCCAGGCGTCTGGGGCTCCCTTCCCCGGGCCAGCGGCATGTCAGAGTGCCCAGGACGGGCTCCACGGGCCCCGGTCATCCGGGGCACCCTTCCCCGGGCCAGCGGCATGTCAGAGTGCCCAGGACCAGTTCCACGGGTCCCGGGCAGTCCTCCCCCGGGCGTCCGGGGCTCCCTTCCCCGGGCCAAAGCATTTCAGAGTGCCCAGGACGGGCTCCACGGGTTCCGGGCGTCCAGGTCTCCCTTCCCCGGGCCAACGGCTTGTCAGAGTGCCCAGGACGGGCTCCACGGGCCCCGGGCGTCCGGGGCACCCTTCCCCGGGTCAGCGGCATGTCAGAGTGCCCAGGACGAGTTCCACGGGTCCCGGGCAGTCCTCCCCCCCGGGTGTCCGGGGCTCCCTTCCCCGGGCCAAAGCATTTCAGAGTGCCCAGGACGGGCTCCACGGGTCCCGGACGTCTGGGGCTCCCTTCCCCGGGCCAACGGCATACAGGAGTGCCCAGGACGGGCTCCACGGGTCCCGGATGTCCGGGGCTCCCTTCCCCGGGCCAACGGCATACAGGAGTGCCCAGGACGGGCTCCACAGGTCCCGGTCGTCTGGGGCTCCCTTCCCCGGGCCAACGGCTTGTCAGAGTGCCAAGGACGGGCTCCACGGGTCCCGGTCGTCTGGGGTCCCTCCCCCGGGCCAACAGCAGGTCAGAGTGCCCAGGACGGGCTCCACGGGTCCCGGGCAGCCCACCCCCCGGGCGTTCGGGGCACCCATCTCCAGGAGGCCAACGGCGTTGCAAAGTACCCGGGAAGGGCTCCACGGGTACCGGGCAGTCCTCCCCCGGGCGTCCGGGGCTCCCTTCTCCAGGCCAACGGCATGGTTCAATGACCAGGACGGGCTCCATGTGTCCCAGACAGACCTCCCCTGGGCGTCCGGGGCACCCATCTCCAGGCCAACGGCATGGCTCAATGCCCAGGACGGGCTCCATGGGTCCGGGGAGGCGTCCCATGCGCCTCCGGGCTTGGGAGCCCCGGCTGGGTCCAGGGGCCCGGGCGGGCCCCGGGTGGGGTGCTCCGGCCCTGGTCCCTGTCTTCCAGCCTACCGCACTGCCAAGGGCCTAGGAATGGGTTCCGTTGTTCCCGGGGAGCCTCCCCTTGCTTGGCTGGGTTCAGGAGCAGTGGCTAGGGCCCCTGAGGGCCCGGGGAGGGCGGCCTCCCCACCCCGGGCTCTGTCCTTGGTCCTGCTGCGTGGCAGGGTGCCCGGGACGGGGTCCGGAGGGACCGGGGAGGCGTCCCATGCGCCTCCGGGCTAGGGAGCCCCGGCTGGGTCCAGGGGCCCGGGCGGGCCCCGGGTCGGGTGCTCCGGCCCTGGGCCCTGTCTCCCAGCCTG
>NC_136061.1:1840656259-1840836420 GCF_964261635.1 Lissotriton helveticus
GGGAGTAGATTGGGACCCACCCAATCTAAACAGGTTTTCGGGGCCATTTGGAAGACTCTGACTTTTAATCTTGGGGATTCTCACCACCTTTCCCCAGTGGGGGTTTTGTGACCACCTTCTTTTGGTCACCCCAGTGGCTGTCCTTGTCACCCTAGTCTTGACCCAGTGGTCTGCCTTCTTTCCCAATTCTTGTGGAGAAATTAGACCTAGGTCTACCAAATGCTGATGTAAGTTTTCATTTGTACAATTACTCAAAATGTATTCCTTCATAAACAAATTATACAGTCTAATAAAGTCATGCACATTGTGTCCAGTTAACCAACCATCCAGTGTCTTTACTGAGTAGTCTACAAAATCTATCCAGGATTGGGTCTGGGTTTTGTGAGCCCCCCTAAACCTAATTCTGTACTCCTCAGTGGTGAGTCCAAATCCCTCAATCAGAGTCTTCTTCATGAGATCATAGGACCCTGCATCTGGCCCAGAGAGGGTCAGAAGTCTGTCTCTGCAGTTACCAGAGAACAGTTCCCACAGGAGTGCCCCCAGAGAGGTTTCTTTAGATGTCTGATATCACAAGCCCTCTCAAAGGCTGTGAACCACTTGGTGATGTCATCACCTTCCTCAAATTTAGGGACAATCCCTTTAGGGATTTTAGGATTATAAGATTGCTTTTTATCCTTGTTATTGGTATTGCTGCCACCAGAGATGCGGGCTAGGCTTTCCCCAAGGAACTGGTGTGGTTCCTAGGCTCCCATAGGCTGATTCTTGGAGTCAGGGGTACATCCCCCATCATTCCCTAGGAATGATGGGGGGATTATCAGTGTCATCCTCCTCATCCCCTCCTTCTTCCTCTGGCTGGGTGTCACCCTGCTCAGAGGGGTGGTCTTTTGCATTCTCAGCCAGGAGCTCTTGGAGCTTTTGTTTGGTTGGATGCAGACCTACATTTATTTTCTTTACTTTGTATAGGGCCTTCAATTCCTTGAAGTCCAGGTGCAAGTAAGGTGTGAGGTTGAGTTCCTCCACCATGTTTGTATTATCTTCACTAACAGCTGGGTTCTGTTGAGACATTCTAACGTGATAGTTCTAACCCTCTACCCTAGCTTGTAGTGACTTTTATTTTCACAAGATTCGAATGGGACTTAAGCAAGGCCTTATCAGATTTTTAGTATTTTTGGAAGAGACCAATTTTAGAATTCTAAAGGCAATTTATGAGTTCTGTTGTGTGATCAGATGGTAACCAAGTAGTCCAACAAATGCAAGTTTGTATCCCACCGCTAATCCACCAATGTGAAAAAGTGGCCCTATATATACTGGACTAGAAGGAAGTACAGTATGTATAGAGTCCACCAACCCCAGAGGTATAACAGAGGGTAAAGTCAGAACTGACCTTACTCTCCAAAATGGTAGCTTGGTCGACAGTAAGGCAGCACCAGAGGACAGTGTAAAGCATTTGTTGTACACACTCAGTCAGCAAAAGGTTTTACACACTCAAAAACTGAACTCCAGGCCAATTGTTGTTATATCCTCAGATATTGTTGTTTTATTTTTAGAACCAACAGTTATAAAAATATACTTTGCAAGGTACGAGTACTCTCATGTAAATACTTTGCAGAGGAGCAATAAGTTTGTACACACAATAATTACAGGATAGCTAATAAGCAACAGTTCTTAAACACACTCTAGCATTGAGCTCAATGGGTTTTTCATAGGAAAGCACAGTTGATTACATTATGAATTACTTTGGTAGTTCCAGGACTAGATCTTAGATTCAGTCCTGGGGTCTAAGCTGAAACCAGATTAACAAAAACGTTTTAGTTACTGTGATGAATTTTCCTGAATATAAAGCTGTTTTAAAAGTTCACACTTAGAAACTTTTCAAGATGATTCTGACTATGTTACCCAATGGGAGGAAATTCAGGTTACAGGTAAAGTACGATTGTGTTACTTTTTTAACCCAGCACTAGTCTCCTAGGGCCAGCGCTGGGGGCTTAACTCAAAACAGGTAGGTAATTGCGTTTCAGTATTTCGTACGATTTTTAAAGAATATTTGCAGTTTTCAAAAGTAGACAGAAGAAATTTCATAGAAAAGCAGGCAATGGGTTCCTATGGAGAAAATACAGGTTACTAGTAAACCTGCTAGGGATTACTTGTGCGGTTCAGTACTGGGCTGAAAGGTACAGTACTGGCTTCTCTCCTGATCACAGGTGAGTATTTTCGAATTCAGACTTTGGCTGATTTTATAGGAATATTTTCAGTTTTCAAAACTTCACACTTAGAAAATGTTCGACTCAAAATGGGTCAATGTTATCCAATGGCAGGTAAGTGAATTACCGGTTTCCAGGTGAGTACTTGGTTGGTGAAGTTAGGGTTCTGGGTATAGACTCAGGGGTCCCCCAGGGTCAGATGAGTACAATTAGTTCAGTCCCAGCGGCGCAGGGGCGGCCGGGTGCAGAGGTAGGTAGGCCCAATGTTATCCAATGAGGGAAAGGGGGCCTTCGGTTGGTGACGGCTGACTAGCGGGCCACACGGTTCTGGGAGCTGGGCTCCTGGTCACTTGCTCAGGGCATGGGGGAAGTAAGATAGGACAGAGAGGTCACAGCCAGCGGCACTCGGGCGGCTGGGTGCAGGGTGATTTTGAGCCGCCGGGCGCTCAATGTTATCCAATGAGGATCTTGAAAAAGGAACAAAGGCTGCAGGCTCGGGGACGGTGACTCTCCAGGGGCGACCAGCACTTCGAGAGGTAAGTTGGGATCTTGGAGCACAGGTAGGTACCCCAAAGGGAGGCACCGGGGGCCGTGGGGCACCGGATGCAGGGGTGTCTTTGGGGGTCGGAAAAGCTTACCCTCGGATGGTCGTGGTTGGGGTGGCCTGCAGGCGTCGGCTGGTTCGTCGAGGAGGGTCTTTGGGCACTGGACTTCGGGTCCCAGTCGCCGGGAGGACGTCCTCGTGGTCTTGGTTCGGGTTGGCCCGGCCCGGGCTCGGCTGGTGCAGAGTGGGCTGGTCCGGAGCTTCCTGGTGGGCACCAGGTGGGTTGTTGCAGCAGAGCCTCTGCTGATGGGAGTCCCAATCTTCGAGAGGGTCAAGGCAGGCAGGTCCTCTGGGTGTCCCAAGGTTGCTGTCTGCGGAGGTCGCGGGATTAGGCATGAGCAGGTTCCAGAACCAACAGGCCCGTAGAGCTGGGGCCAAGTCAGTTGTTGTTGTCCTGTTGTTAGCAGCTGCGTGGCGGGTTTTCTTCTTCTTGATCTTCTTTCTTCTTTTGATATCGGGATCTGAGGAAGGAAGGTTCAGGGAGACCCTAAATTCTAAATTTTGGAGTGTTGCAGGTAGGGGAAGGGCAGGGACCAATGGGTCCCTGTCCTGGTGTGAGGACACCCCCTAGCCTGCTCCTCTCCTGTGGGAGGGGGCAGGACCCTAGCTGGGATTGGACAGAGCTCCCCATCTACAAGATGGCCAGAGCCCGGGGTCGTGCTTCACCTCACCTCCTCCACCTGAGGGGCGGAGTTGGCAAAGGTTGGCACACCCTCCTTCCTGACGTAGTTTTTCCCATCAGTCTTCCCACCAAAGTGGGGGTAGAACAGGTGGGGGGCCAGTTGCTGGGTACAGCAAATGGTCTGGAGAAGCTCTCAGAGGCAGAAGCTTCCCCCTGTCCATCCTGGGGGAGGAGACATAGCACCTCGCCCAGGATGTGCTTTGTTGCAGGGCCAGGAGAGCGGGGGCTGTCAATCCAGGGGGCCAGCAACATGTCTGCTGTGTGGCAGCCTCTGCAGCCACTCAGCCAGACGTGGGTTGTAGGTTAGGTTTTCAGTGGGGCATCTCTAAGATGCCCTCTGGTGCATTTTACATTAAATCTCACACTGGCATCAGTGTAGCGTTAATGTGCTGAGAAGTTTGGTACCAAACTTGTCAGTCTTCAGTGCAGCCATTATGGTGCTGTGGAGTTCGTAATGACAACCTCCCAGTACCATATACTCTTAATGGCATCACTGCACTCACAGTGTCCAGGAATGGTCCTGGGTACTGTAGGGGCACAGGGCTCATGCACCCAGCTAGAGGGGTGACTGATGTATGCCAGGGCAGTGGGTTTGCGGGCATGGCACACATGGATGTATGCCATGTCGACTCTATGTTTAGTTCTGTACCTATGCACTCACCCTGCAAAGGCAGAATGTGGGTACCAAAGTATAGGGCCCATAAGGGTGACACAATAAGTGCTGCAGCCCTTAGGGGTCTTCTCTGGTCACCATGCCATGGGTACCTAGGGTACCATTTACTAGGGGCTGATAGGTAGCCAGAGATGTCAATTGGGTTTTGTTTCAACACAGTTTTTAGGGAAGGAACACAGGCCCTGGGTACCTGATTGGCAGGGACTCAGGGCACACTCAGTCAAGCACATCAGCAGTTCAGAAAAAAGTGGGGGCATACCAAGGCAAGAAAGATGGCACTTTCACACACACCTGGAAAATTAAGAGGAATATCACGAACAAGACAGATACATTGCTTATTTATGAATCGTATGTTGCACACATGCACCAGTTGATCGTCAGGTGCTTTACAACAAACCATACTTTGTCTGATTGGAAGGTTACACAACCGAGCCAGTGCAAAAAAATAATATTATGCAAAACTGAAAAAAGAGCTCGTATTTAAAAGCACCACTCTTGGCACACATTGTTTATACATATTGTATGCAGTGCAACATGTGGACAGCTCACACTAAGTGGGGCAAGAAATACACCCCATAAATACTCTGACATGAGTTATATCTTCTGCCTTGGGAGTGCAAAATACAGTTCCATCGAGTTCAGGGTGCATCATCCATTTATGGGGTGGATGCAGTAAGTGCCGGTCTGCATTTGGAAAAAGTACATCAGGCCATGACCTGCCCTTGGATAGCGTTCAGGAAACACACCTCAGCTCTGGGGAATGTCCCAGAAGAATGGATCTGTCCGTCTTCAAGATCCAGGAAGCACTCTTGTCACTGTGGACAATGCTGGAAGCACAGTCATGTCAGGAGTGAAGTCTGCCGAAAGAAACAGGTCTACTTGGTGACAGTAGGAATAGAGTAAGCATGACGGTGGAAAAGGCACAAACCTGCTCTACTGAGGACTCCTATGTGTAAACTGGCAGAAACAAGCAGTCTGTTCTGCTTGAATGCTTCCCTTTTTAATTGTTGTCCTGGAAAACATACCTAAAGTGACATACCTAGACTGAAATCACTATAAATGTTTCCAAAACTTAGCCCACTGACACATATTAATCAAGGTTTCATGGTAGGTCATGATCCACAAACATGGGCTGCTTTAAAAGGCTGTCCGGGCCCATTTTTGGTCCCAATCCCCTGCTTGGAAGTGCGCTAGAAACCGGGTGCAATGAAATGGGTGAGGACCGCAGAGTGTCTGTCACTGCAGGAGGCCCTAAGCCTGCTCAGGAATGTGTCAGGACACAGTGTAACTGATCCTCACACTGCAGGGTGGCTGGAAGGGTTATAGAGTTGTTTCTGCACACACCTCCTCCAACATGAACCAGGCACAGTCGCAAAACTATATTTTATGAGGATTAGCTGTGAGTTACTGCTTTTTACTAGATTAACTCTCTTCTATTTTTGGTGCTTCACTGTAGTTTTAAGATCTTGCTAGAGTTTCTTATTGCTCAAATGGGTGTAATTTCTGATATTTATATGTTTATCTTATCTAAATTGCTTGATTTTGCTCGCAAGAAAGTGTCACTCATAGTCATTGAATGTCACTCATAATTACACTGAAATTATGAACATGTGACACATAGCAATCTGAAACATTGGCAGCTATGCTTTCCTTGAAAGCCCATGCAATATTCTAATGTTCTAAGTAGCTGCTATGGTTCGTCATGTCGAAGGAAGCAGATACGTGCCCTGAGCAGATCCCCCAAATGTTAAAGGGGCTGCGGTTCTATTGGGAACAGTACTGCATAACTTAAAGGAAGTGTTCTGCTTAGACATTCCCCCATTCCCAGCCTATACTATTTAGGCCTACCACATATCGAAATAAACTCAACAATGCTTGAGGTGAGGGAAGTAACCTTCAAGAAATCCTGGGGACCATGTCTTAGCTTTCTTAAGTAGTGAGAGTGTGGGGATCTTACATGCCCTAAGTATCTGCAAGTGCTCCGACTTATGACCATGTCCGGATATGCCTAGAGATATATGGTGGACACTCCTTATAACTTATGACATTATTTAGCGGGTAAGAAAGTCAAGCAGATTTTTCAGAGAGCACTTCATCCTCTCTCCCACTCCATGGACTGCTCCTGCTCTTTTTATGGGGGGTAACGTGGGGACTGCTTGCTTGAGGGGTGTAATTTGAGCACTGATGTATTCGCTACTAGTTTCAAAGTTCACCACTTCCACAAACTAGCCCACACTCCTCGATGCTTACACTTCATTCAATAGAGTGGGTTCTTCATTTGAATAAATCGCCACTATTTTCTTGTAAATCCATTCTCCGGTATCTGTCATTTACTTGGTTTGACCCGTTAAGGAACACTTTGAAGCTATAGCCCTCCTACTCCACTTTTTTTAGCCCAGTCCTTTAGAAACCCTGTTCAAGTTTCAGAAATACTATTTTTATTTGGTAGCAGATTTTCTTTTACCCATACCCAACAGAAAAAAGTGAACATTCATTCCCACCGTACGAGTGTGACCGAGTCGAAGCCCTCCCCAATAAGGAAGTATAAAGCCTGGCATTTTTGAAAAGCTGAAGTCTGTGCCAGAAATACCAAAGAAAGAATCCTGAAAAGCATGTTATGTTTTTTCTTTCATTGGCCTTCCTTTTCCATCAGCGATCCGCAGCCACGAAACCGGTTCAGAAGGCCTTGTTTAAAAGGGAAGGCTATCCCTTTCAAACAGGTCCTTCCTGAAAGCTGGGGAGGCCTTTTTGTCCATGTCCCCCCGCAGGAGTGGGCGAGAATCCTTCCCTGCTCCTCCTGTCTACTCCGGTGGGGAAAATGTGATGTCAGCTCTGCCTCTTGGCATACTGACATCACAGATGGGTGGGTGGAGGGCGATTCTGTGCCTCCCCAAGCAAGAAAAAAAGTATATCTATGCAATGGGGGGGATCATTATCAAAGAAGCTTTATTCAGTTAGCATGTAACTTTTAGCTTCAAGCATGCTGGGCATATCCACCTTCTGCTGGGATATCGATCGATACTCCATGCAGCATAACAGAATAACAGAACATGTTCCTCCGTCTCCCGAGTTAACGGCATGCAGGGCACCTGTCTGAAACCTGATCTTTGGCCCAATTACTAATACTCCTTAGCTGTAAGCAGCCCTTGTGGAATCGCACATAAAAGCTTCATGGTCAGCGACTAGCTGCCGCCTCCCCCCCAAACCGGCACCCAACACCCAGAAACGTGGACACGAGATTTCTTTACTTTTTGGAAGGCGGGCGCTAGTCGCCCGGCCGTATTTATTAAGATATGAAATTAAAAAAGGTTTTAATTGCATGATCAACAATTTATACAAAAATCAGCAGGACATTAGATACAAAATTTTCCAACAAGTTTGAGAGCCTGACCTTAACAAAAACTCTAATACATGTTGTTTCCTAACCGAGTCTAACATCCTCATCTTGATTTTTGTACATTTCTGGCCATATGGCAAGGTCACTACCGGTGTCAGGTCCTACAAGCTGCGCCTCCCCTCCAGACGTGCGCATGCGCAGTGTTACCCCGGGAATTGCCCGGTCTACGCCCTGAACTCCATTTACCCACTAAAGGAGGGCCCTTACTCTGCGCCATCCGGTGACGTCATGAGTATACGCGCGCGGGGTGGCTACCAGCCTAAGGAAAGCGTGAACTACTCCTACCCGCGCTCCTTTGCAGCATCAATTACCTTGCCCCTGGAGTTCTAGGAGTGGCCCGCAGGCCCCTCCCCCTGGGCGGGAACCTCCATAGGATGATGCCCGCCCCCTCAGACCTCAAATATGTGCTCACCGATAAGGACCTTACCGCCACAGGCCAGCATTGTTAACCGACGATCTGGCCTCCCCTGCCTTGACCTACCCTAGAAAGTTCTCACTTTAGCAAAACCTTCCAACCAGGCCCTGACATTATCATACCACAGGACCTTTCCTTCCTCCGTCAAATCGACTCCCCTCACCAGGTAGAATTATGCACCCCAAATACACCCATGTTGGGTCGTCTGCAACCGAGGGGGGCTTGAAATAATTTGCCCAACTGTGTGTTGATCCTCTTTAACGAGTGATTCAACGCCCTGACCGAGTCCTCCCCTCGCCCCTGCCCCCGCGGGATAAGTAGAGACCCTACTACTGCGCCACCCGGGCAAGTCCTGAAGACCCACCCGCAGTGGAGATGAACTCATCAAAGAGTATTCGCCTCCCAAGTTTGTCCAAGTCATTCCCCCCTAGGTGAAGTATCACCACTGACGAGTCATTCCCCCCTAGGTGAAGTATCACCACTGACGGGGGGTCGGGCTGCTGAGCTAAGAGTCCCTGAAAGAAGATCCTGACTGACCAAGGCACAGACCCCCAAAGCAGATCTTCCCTGTCCCGCGTCCAGCCTGTTCCTTGTGCTGGGACATTGTAGCTCCTCCACTACTGGTGATGAGTTCCTCCCCTGCGTCACAGGTTTGAGAAACTGCAAGAACCAGGAAAAGACCAAGAAAACCTGGGTGACAATTCCCACTTCCACTTTAGGGAATGGGTAGCACTTACACCTGCCAGCACTACTTGTGCCCTTGGGTGTCCTCTTTCTCGACGTATGCTTCACTTTTGACGTCCACCCGCTGCTGATGTTGCGGTGTGGAGCACCCCTCAGATATCCGCCATGGACCCAGCCGTGACTGACGTAAGCATCCCTTGGGCTGTCCACCTGTTGCAGCTGTTGTGATGTGGAGCACTCCAGATATCCACCATGGACCCGGCCATACATAAATGGAAAAGATAAACACAAACCATTAGTGTGTCTGGCGATAACTGCTGTACACGTGCTAGTCTTACATTGCCATCACTTGCTAAGTTTTAGATAAGATTAGCGCCAGCTGCATACTCATTGACACTTCCGACTGTAAGTGTTAAGCATAGCCTCAGTTTGTGTCCCATGTAGTGTGACTGAATTAGTGTTACGGAGAGTGCCCTGTAGAATGACCTTTATTAGGAATAATATCCCGTGCGCAGTACAGCGACCCAGTGGCAGTGCCACAATATCCCGTGTGCAGTACAGTGACCCAGTGGCAGTGCCATGGCACATTTATGGCTACTAAAATTCTGCTGTAGACCAGGACATCACCTACTATTCCTTATTTTCCACCCACGCCTTTAGGCCATAGGGTCTAGGTTTGAAAAGGCCAGTCTGTTTGCCAGTGCAGCATCTAGGGCTAAAAAGGATTAGCACAGCCCTAACTATGCCAGGCTGCAAGCTGGCCCAAGGGCCTTTTACGCTCGCCACTTTGGCTTCTGGTAAATATCATCCTAGGCAACCGTACATGATCACACGCATCCCCAGAACTATGTGATGCCGCAACTAGGCTCTTGGGCACCTTCTGGGCGTGACAGCAGGACCCCAAGTAATCTTTCTACAGGCTCTAGGCCCTGTCTCTATGCCATTTGTGGTTCCCCTACCACTTTACTGATATATGGCTTTGGTACACCCCTAGAGCTCCACGTATCTGGTGCTAAATTACTGTGTGCTATATAGGTTTACAGACTGTAATTATTCGCCTCTAATCTCATCATAGGCTCAACGTATATTGTGCCAATTTACTTGTGTGTTAAATAAGTTTACTGACTGTAATGTCTTGCCTTTAGCCTCGCAAAGGAACTAAAGGGATGTGTTTAGAACAAATACATATATTTGTTATACATCTGTTCTCTTTCCATTTACTCATTCATGAAGTCATAGACTGGTAAAAACCAGCTGCTCTACATTCCTTCAAGACTTAGCCTGAAGGCTGCACGCGATACAGCTACCACTAGGATAGCTTTCTAATAAGGTTGACTTTAACCTATCATGAAGGGTCGTTTGGACTGGTGCAATGTCCCCCCTTGAATAGTGAACAGCGCCTCAGATGTTGATTACCTCTCAATGAAATAAGTCCCTTGCTTGGCTTTCTGCTTTGGCTTGCAAAGGAATGTTGGACCTGGGAAACTGTCTTTCACAGTCTCGTCAAGCCCTACCCTTAGCTGTGCGTTAATCCCCAGGAGGACCCCAAGAGAAGGGGGTATACCTTATTCGTGAATGGTTCCACGATTGTTCTAACTATCACCTCAGCAGACACCACTCATTGTAATTCTAGAGTGTCAAATTTTGACTTATGTCAATGGCTGTTCCTTTCGTAAGATAAATAAGCAGGCGAGTGCCTGGAGGACATCAATAAAGAAGCCCAGGAATTTTACAAAACAAACTGTGTCTAGCTCAAACCGTTCAGAAGTTACAAAAATGCAGCAATAGATGTTGCCTTGCCGTCAAAGGACCTAGCTGTTGCTTATTGCTATATTGAAGTGTTATGGCCCGACTAATGAGATGGAACCTGTGCACAGACCTGGGAAAACAATGTCGGAGTAATACTATCAGTATCAACAGTTCAAGACCAGCATGTTTGTCAATATCAACACTTAGTTGTAGGAAACGGTATAATGTGCAATTCTGCACAGAGCAAAAATTTTGGGGAAACCTTACATTTTTTATCTTGTCGAGAAGCGCTTTATGAGGACTGCCGCCAAACACTGAAAGCACCGTGACAGCGGTGGAGAGAAAGGCTGGGTCCTGTGAGATATAAACGAGCTGGGCCCTATGTGGCCTCGCTCATTGCTTTGCACTGAGACTCCTGGCCGGTGCCTGCAGCCTACAGGACATTAGTCCACAAGGGTAAACTACAATCATTACCGTGCACTATTCTCAATTCTGGACTGTCACAGTCCGTGTGTGCCCACTACCCATGTGCATCTATGTTCTGTTCACACCAAATGTGTCACAGTATTTGAGCGTGTGTACCGAATTCACACCTGTGATATTGCAGCTCCCTACATTTTGGTTTTGTACGTCCCTGCAAACTAGGGTGACCAGAATTTTAAAGCCAAAAACGGGGACATTTCAAAAATTAGAAGAAGGACTACAATTGTACTTTCAAGCAATGAGAGTGCTCCTCAGCTGAGAATTACAGAACAGGCAGTAAGAACCTAATTAAAATGCAATGTTTAAACCCAGTAGTTTGTCTGTTAATTAAATTCCTTTCTTGAAACAACTGCTAACTATCCCTTCTTTGTAAAATATAGAAAACACCTCCCACCGTTTTTTGTCGACCCTCTCTACAAACTGGGACATGAGCTAAATTTCTTGAAATCTGCTGGGACGGCTGGTTAAAAAACAGGGACCGTCCTGGCTAAACGGGGACACCTGGTCTCCCTACAGTGCAAACAGCTTTGAATTTAATGGCACTCCTTCTGCGCGCACATCCTCCGTAGATGTATGCAACATACGCAGACAAGTCTAGAAATCCAGCGCAGTGTGTTTGTGAATACCCACGATGTACGACTAATTCTATATTAATACCCACGATGTACGACTAATTCTATATTATTTTTATTTTATGCATTGTTATAAAGCGCGGGTTTTTCCGAAGGTGTCAGAGCACTGTACCATAGAACCCGTTACGTTACATGATAAAACTGTTGCAGGAATAGAGCAAACAAAATGTAGCATGCACAGACTGTCTCAGCAAAATTACATAAATCTGACAAATTTTTTGATGACTAACGAACTGAACTTCCTGGCGGAAAATAGCAAGCCAGATAATCAAAACGACGCATGCAAAATGAACACCCTTTCCAACCCAGTAAGCACATGATGCGCTCCCCACCAAGCAGAATTATACATAAGTGCCCAAATGTACAATGAATAAAGAGCTTCCTGTCAGGGTCCGAGAAGGGGGGAATTATTTCTGAAAGTGTCCTTGGAATCAAAAAACATCTGCAAGTGCGCTTCCCTATGCTACATTAATGGATCAGAAGCTCGCTGGGCAGTGACATTCTTTGACAGGCACCATTGCCCGGGCCGTCTGGTACAGCTGATCCAGGTCACGGAGCATATTTAGTAATTAGAGAATGAAAAAAGTGTAACAGCAAGCGTGAGGGAAACACGGTCCAGCTGGGGAAGAGAAACACGCGGCCTGGCTCTGAGACAGCCTGCTTTGTTGTCTAAAAGCCACTAATCATGCTCCAGCTGAGGCGCGAACTCGCAACCTCGTCAATTTCCCACTGTAATTACCGCCGAATAAATATCTCAAATTATTCACTGGTAGGTGCCAAATTCAAAAGATCCTATTTTCAATTATATCATTTAACCCTGGCAGAGCACTTAGAATTAGAGTACCTATCTGAGAGCATCGCCCGCTAGCATTGATTTCTTTGCTTCTCTCAATCTTCCTTCAACACGGGTCCTTATCCATAAAGCACAATCAATGCACACGGAAAAACGTTGCTTTCCGTTTTTTTGACCGGTGCCTACACGCCATTACCGGACAATCTCTAACCTGGGATTTCAGCCACACACTGGAGCATTTATACCCGTACTCACCGGCAAGCGCCGATGTTAGTGTGGCAACAAAAGGATGTGGTGAGAGCATTTATACCCGTACTCACCGGCAAGCGCCGATGTTAGTGTGGCAACAAAAGGATGTGGTGACCGGATGCCCGTATTAACGACATGGTTGGGGGATGCATTCATTTTTTATGCCCTGGTGAATCCCCGTCCATAACACTAGCAAGGCAAAATTGTTGGTATGCTCCTCGTGGGGCTATAATGACGCTCTCCCCTGACCCCCATGGGCGACACCAGCAATGAAAACATTAAAGGTAAGGTAACGAAAACACGTGCACTTTAAAGTACACTTGATATCGCTGCTCCGACCTGCTCTCCCCTGACCCCCATGGGCGACACCAGCAGTGAAAACATTAAAGGTAAGGTAACGAAAACACGTGCACTTTAAAGTACACTTGATATCGCTGCTCCGACCTTACATAACACACCCCATTGCCGCCTAAATTAGATGAAGTGAGCGGACATTCCTCCGGCTCCCTCCCCTCCATATATGTCCCACTCTACTTACGCGGCTCAAAACAGTAAGGGAACGGTAAACAAAAAGGCAGTAAATCGAGAGTTTAAATTACGCTCGCACAGCATGAATTCCCACAGCAAGGATAAGGATGGTAGCCTTGTGCACTCGTATATTGGTATTTAAACACACATGGGGAAGCTTTAGCGGCGCCTTCACCGCACGACCCAGGCACTAGTATAGTAACAACCCTCCCGGTATGTGCCCAAGACAACAAACGTGCGCCATGGAATTCAGCCCTCGCCAATAGCAAATATCGGCGCACCGCACAAAAAACCACTATGAGCATGGCAGCATTATATTATACTGTGCTATACAGCGTGCCCAACTTAACTGTATAATGTTCCTGTATCTTCAAGCATGGCTCCTCCGTGACGACGCTGATGCTCCCCCTCGGACCGGAGACCTGAAGGCAACTTCCCCCACAGCTTTGGTCAATTTCCCCATCACAAACGAGGCGACATTCAGCTCTAATGAGTGAAGCTTGTTCCGTAGGGCAAAAGAATCGGCCACAGTTGACCGCCGCGACGAACGCTCCACGTTTTCGACATTCCCGCACTGCATGCACCGGCTGCCTGTAATTCGGAGACCGCGAACCTGGAGAGGGGACAAAAAGAAAGGGAAAAACAAAGAAGCCCCGAGCGCGGGGCACACCGTACTGTGAGGGAGCGTCCAGGGACAAGGGGGTCTCCTGGGCGCTCCCCACCTCTTTATTCCCAAGGGGCCAGGCGGGGGGGGGGCACGCCCCCCCCGGCCCGCCCCACCTGTAGCCCGCCCCCCCTGACCCGGACCTTCTACCTGGTATCCGGGTCAGGGAGGCCGCCGGCCAATCGGTGGTGGGTCGCGCCCCCCAGGGCCCGCCCCCACCACCGAGAGACACAAAAAAGGGAAAAGTGGGTGAGACGGTCGCCGCGCCGCCATGCGTGCGGGGGGGCCGAGGGCCCCCCCTTTTCATTCACTGAAGGTGGCGAAATCATATCTAGGCATAGTTCAAATTTGGGACTTGGTTTAAGAACTGATTAGTTACCCGTTCTGAGGCAGCAATGGGGGGATCATTATCAAAGAAGCTTTATTCAGTTAGCATGTAACTTTTAGCTTCAAGCATGCTGGGCATATCCACCTTCTGCTGGGATATCGATCGATACTCCATGCAGCATAACAGAATAACAGAACATGTTCCTCCGTCTCCCGAGTTAACGGCATGCAGGGCACCTGTCTGAAACCTGATCTTTGGCCCAATTACTAATACTCCTTAGCTGTAAGCAGCCCTTGTGGAATCGCACATAAAAGCTTTTCACTGAAGGTGGCGAGATCATATCTAGGCATAGTTCAAATTTGGGACTTGGTTTAAGAACTGATTAGTTACCCGTTCTGAGGCAGCACTTGTAGTATATTGATCACACTCAAATGCCCAACAGCCCTCTGCCTTTCGTATATCCTCAAGGTAGTCCCACAGTCTAGCCAACCAAAGTGTCCTTCACCAAGTTGCAATGTGCTTCAACCAAGGGATTTTTGTAGCACTTTTCGTCTTCAACAGTTCCTCCAATGCCTCTCGATAATTGATTAACTCAAGTGTAGACCATAATCCTGACCAACACATCAGGAGTTTTAATAGTGATGCATCTGCAATTATTTTGTGCCTAGATCAAAAAACAAAGGTGTGTTGGTTGGGACAGAGATAAGAGATCTAACAACGTTTTTTTTGCCTACTGCCAGTTTATGAGTATCAGTGTAGCCCCAAATTTCAGCTCTGAAAAGTGCAGCACTTTGGGCCTTGGCACGGTAACCCTCCAGGGCTGGAGTTAACCGCATCGCTGCTAGAGCGATTCCGCTGCTGTGCTGGACAGCAATAAAAACGGGTGTGGTCATGACGAGCTCAGCTCGTCATGAGCACAGGAGCACTGTACTGCATGACGAGCTGAGCGCGTCATGAGCATGGAAGGGGCTAAGGATTTTGACTGTATCTGCTTGTGAAATCTCAGTATGACTTTAGATATTTGCAATATAAGCAAGTAGCTTTAGCTGAGCAGTAATTCCCAGCACAGCTTGTCAGTCAGCTTGACGCCCAAGTAATCATAGATATGGACCCTCTCAAGTGGTTCGTTGGCGACTTTACCAATGTTACTTCTGGATTTGTTCTTCCCAAATACCATACATTTTGTCTTAGTTGTATTAAATTCTAGAAGCACACAAAACCAAAAATGTATATAATACGTGCCGAAGGCATGTTGGTGTCTTTGAGATGAGTAAGGAATCATCACGTTGATCAAGATTGGTATTTTCTTCCCATTCAGGGTGGGGTAGTCATTTCTGCAATCTATAATTTGCTGACCATGTAGATTTTGTACGGGTAAACGGAGTAGGTGTGAGGGCACATCCTTTGGCATGTCCCACATTGGATAGATATTCTGCTAGTTAATTTTCCCTGTTTCCCCCATCGGACCTGGGCATAGTTGTCTATATGCAGTCTGGCTATCAAATTTGCCATATTTTTAGGCCATGGGGAAGAAAACCACTAGACACCAGGATAGTTTCTGTGTGTGTGTGTGTGTGTGTGTGAACTGGAATTCAGCTGATGGTCTGTGTGGACTTGGTGTGTGTGGGCTAGCGCTTGGCTGGCGATGAGTGTAGACTGGTGCTTAGCTGGTGGCGTGTGTAGACTGGTGCCTGACTGGAAGTGTGTGTGGGCAGGGGTTTGGCTGGTGATGTGTGTGGACTGGGGCTTGGCTGTCAATGTGAGTGGACTGGTGTGTGACTGGCAATGTGTATGAAGTGGTGCTTCACTGGCAGTGTGTGTGGATTGGTGCTTGGCTGGCGGTGTGCGTGAAGTGGCGCTCGGCTGGCGGTGCGCGTGGACTGGTGCTTGGCTGGCGGTGAGCATGGGCTGGTGCTTGGCTAGTGGTGTGTGTGTAAAGTGGGACTGGGCTGGCAGTGAGCATGGACTGGCACTTGTCTGGTGGTGTGCGTGAAGTGGCACTTGGCTTGTGGTGAGCATGAACGGGCACTTGGTTGGCAGCATTTTTGGACTGGCGCTTGTCTGGTTGTGTACGTGAATTTGCACTTGGCTGGCAGTGAGCATGTGGTCTTGCGCTTGGCTGGCGGTGTACGTGGACTGGCATTTGGCTGGTGGTGTGTGTAGACAGGAGCTTGACTGGTGGTGTGCGTGGACTAGCACGTGACTGGCGCTGTGTGTGAAGTGCCACTTGACTGGTGGTGTGAGTGGAGTGGCGCTTGGGTGGTGACTTGTGTGAAGTGGCACTGGCTCGCAGTGTGCGTGAACTGCCACATGGCTTGCGGTGTGCATGGACTGGCGCTTGGCTGGCAGTGTGTGTGAAGTGGCACTTTTCTGACTCTGAGCGTGGTCTGGAACTTGGTTGGCAGTGTTTGTGGGATGGTGCTTGGCTGGCAGTGTTTGTGGACTGGCATTTGGCTACCAATGTGTGTGGCTGGCATTTGAATGGTGATGGGCAGAATTCATAGTGTTTCAGAATGTTATCTGTTTTATTTTTTGTCACCATTTGTGATTGTAATGTTTTATTTCTCCTTTTTATTCTAGTGCAAAGCTTTTGTTTTTCTTTCGTGGGGCTTGCGGTTTTCGCACTGGCAGATCTGCAGTTTCTGTAGTTGCAAGTGTTTGTTAAAAAGAGGTTCTTTGTACTATTTACTTAAAATTAGAATCATTGCCCTCCATGAATGTGTTTTTTGTAAATGCTGTAATAATGGCAGCATATTCAGCTTCTGTTCGTGTGTGAAATTATACTTGGATTTGTGCACAATGTGTATTGTGTTGTCTTGTGTGTTATTTTCTGTTTTTCCTTTTTGTGTCGTGCAGAATAGGTGCTGGTGAGTCTAGCTGTCTCTGGCAAGTGAGTGGTATCATTGTACTTTATTTAGGTCTTTGTGTGCTTTGAATTGATTTACTTTACCTTGCAATAGCTAATCCAGTAATTTTACTTTCCGTTGATAAAGCCACACTTTGATTATAACTTATTTTACAGTGTTTGGTATTCTTGTCTTATTTGTCAAGCTACTTTTTTTTAGTAAAGATTATGGCTAGCCGCAACATTACCACTCTGCAGGTTATTCATATGCTTTTCAAATCTTCCTCTGACCATGATTATGAGACTGACTCTGCATCTGAGGCAGAGGAGGAAGTCCAGGATTATGGCAGTGACTTGTTCTGTCCGAGAGGTATCATCTGATGAAGAAACAACTCTCAGTGTGGATTGTCAAGTCAAGTCATAAAATTTGTATAGCGCACTACATACCCAGAGGGTTTCAAGGCGCTTAGGAAGGGGAGGAGGATTATTTGTCAAATATCCACGTTTTAAGCTGCTTTCTAAACGCTAGGTGGTTCTGGGTGAGGCGAAGGTAAGCGGGGAGTGAGTTCCATGTTTTAGCAGCCAGGTATGAAAAGGATCTGCCTCCCATGGTGGTCTTGTTGATGCGAGGTACAGTGGCGAGGGCTTGGCTGGAAGAACGTAGTTGGCGGGAGGGGGTGTAGAAGGACAGTCGAGAGTTGAGGCAATCTGGGCCGATGTCGTAGAGTGATTTGTGTGCGTGGGTAAGCAATCGGAAAGTGATTCTCTTATTGACGGGTAGCCAGTGGAGGTCTTTAAGGTGACCAGAGATGTGTTCGTTGCGTGGGATGTCTAGTATGAGCCTGGCTGAGGCGTTTTGGATTCGTTGGAGTTTCTTCTGGAGTTTAGCGGTGGTACCTGCGTAGAGGGTGTTTCCGTAGTCCAGTCGGCTCGTGACCAGAGCGTGGGTGACTGTTTTCCTTGTTTCGGAGGGGATCCAGCGAAATGTTTTTCTGAGCATGCGAAGAATGTGGAAGCAGGAAGAGGATACGGCGTTGACTTGTCTGTTCATTGAGAGTGAAGAATCCAGGATGACGCCAAGGTTCCGTGCGTGGTCTGTCGGTATGGGTGCTTTTCCGAGGGCTTCCGGCCACCAGGAGTCGTCCCAAGCAGAGGGGGATGTACCTAAGATGAGGACTTCTGTTTTGTCTGAGTTCAGTTTCAGACGGCTTTGTTTCATCCATTCGGAGACTTCTTTCATTCCTTCGTGTAGGTTAGTTTTGGCGGTGTTAGGGTCTTTGGTGAGTGATAGGATCAGTTGGGTGTCATCCGCGTAGGAGATGATGTTGAGGTTGTGTTGGCGTGCGATGGCCGCGAGGGGGCTCATGTATACGTTGAAGAGGGTGGGACTGAGTGAGGGACCTTGTGGTACGCCACAGATGACTTCAGTGGCCTCGGACTTGAATGGTGGGAGGCGGACTCTCTGTGTTCTTCCGGAGAGGAAGGAGGTGATCCATTCCAGTGCTTTTCCTTGAATTCCGATGTTTCTGAGGCGCTGTAGAAGGGTGCTGTGGCAGACTGTATCAAATGCTGCAGAGAGGTCGAAGAGGATGAGGGCGACTGTGTCTCCATTGTCCAGTAGAGTTCGAATGTCGTCTGTTGCTGCGATGAGGGCGGTCTCAGTGCTGTGTTTTGCTCGGAAGCCAGCTTGTGAGGGGTCGAGGGATTTGTTGGCTTCGAGGAAGGTGGCGAGCTGGTTGTTGACGGCTTTCTCGATGACTTTGGCCGGGAATGGAAGAAGCGAGATGGGGCGGTAATTTTTTAGTTCGGTGGGGTCCGCTGTTGGTTTTTTCAGAAGGGCGGTGAGTTCAGCGTGTTTCCAGTCTTCTGGGAAGGTAGCGGAGTTGAAGGATGACATACTGCTTTTAGAGGAAGACACTGATATGCCAATAGTGCAGCAAGACACATCTGGATTAAAGCCTGGGGCCGAAAGGCTACTCATTTGAAGAGCTGAACTCTGGGTTTTCCCAAACATGGTGCAACGGGCATTGCCTGCCTTTAGTGGTGTCTCAGGGTGTAGAGTGAATACTGAAAACGTTTTGCCTATACATTTCTTTCAGTTGTTTATGAACAATGTATTTTTGGACGAGATTGCTGGACAGACTAATTTGCATGATGAACACCATTTGAGGGACAACAGTGCCAGACTTAAGCCCCACCTTACAGGCACCTGGTGGACTCCCACAAAACTGGATGAGTTGAAGAAGCTCTTGGGTTTAACTTTTATGATGAGCTTGAAAAGGAAGCCGAAGCTGCCTTCATAGTTGTTTACTAGTCCCTTCATGGCAACAGCTACATTTCCTGCAACCATGAGTCATGATCAGTATTTGCTTCTTCTTTGGATGCTGCATTTTGTTGATACTGATTGAACATTGCATCAAGATCACTCCAATTGTTACCATCTTTATAAGATTCTGCCTGTCCTTGATCACTTTCTAGATCAATTTTAAGAGATCTTTGTTCCATGGAGAAAAATAGCTAGGGATGAGTCTTTGATCTTGTTCAAAGGCAGTTTGGTTTTTAGGCAGTACCTTCGTAGCAAGAGGGCCATTATGAAATTAAGATGTATATGCTGTGTAAGAGTAGGGCTGAATATCTCTATAATTTAAGGGTGTACATAGATAGGGATTCCAGTATTGACCCCCCACTCTTCGGTTGTCTGTCCACTTTAGGAGTTAGCGAGAAAATTGTGTGGGAACTTAGTAGAGGACATTTTAATAAAGGTCACCATTTATACTCAGATAACTTCTACACTGGTGTGTAATTGTTCAGGGAATTGTTAAAAGTGGACACTGTTGATTGTGGCACAATCCGATCTAACCGTAAAGGTTACCCAAAAGAGCTTGTTTGTAAAAATACTTGAGCAGAAACAGTGCAGTGCCTTGTGTAACAATAAACTTCTGGCTGTGAAATATTCTGACAGGCTAGAAGTTTGCATGCTGACCACCATACATGATGAAAGTACTTCACCTGTGACAGTTTGGGGTCGGGTTGCTGAAGTAGCCAAACCTGTGTGCATTTCAGACTACAATAAGCACATGGGAGGTGTTGATAGAGTCGATCAGAGGTTAGAACCTGCACTGCTGATCGTAAGGCTTACATTTGGTGTAAGAAATTGACTATCCCTTTATTCCATTTAGCAACCTTCAATGCTTTTGTTGTATTCAAGGAGTGTCTCCTGAGTCAAAGATAGCATTTGTTCAGTTTCAGCAGTCTGTGATAGTCAGCCTTGTTGTAGTGGAGCAGGCAAGAGTTCCTAAAGTTGCAGCGGTGGAGGATGTGGCTAGATTGACTGTCCTTTAAGTGAATGGATAAATAATTGAAGAAGTTTGGCATGATAATTAATAAAAACATGGATTATACATGAATTTCTTGATGAACAGTGGTTTATTGCAAGAAAAAAGATTTTCTCTCAAGGCTGTGTGACTGAGAGTTGGAGCGTAAGTGAGCCACACAGACTGTGAATTACATACTTGTGCTATTTGGGACAGAGCACACTATCATTCTGCATGCCACAACTTTACAACCAAAAATGTCAATAGTAATAAGTACAAGGAGGTGTGCATCCTATCACTTTGTTCACTAGATTGAGAGAGACCCACTTTCCTGATCACATTCCTCCCATGTCCAAAAAATACTTTCCCAGTAAAAAATGTAGAGTCTGTGCCCGAAGTGGTATGCAGAAGGAGAGTTGTCTGTACTGCCTGGATTGTCTTTATAATCTTGGACTGTTTTTGCCCACATGTTTTGAGATTTACCACACACAACAGAGCTTTGGGGTGCAACTCTGAGCATAAATGTAAAATGACTGGTCTATATTGTTTTATATTTTTTATTCAGATTTCACAGTTGGCATTAGTGTGGTGTATTTAGTTAGAGCTGTTGTTTCTGTAGTTATAGTTTTGTGTCTACTTACAATTCTTTTGTGTTTTTTTGTTAAAAAATAAAATGTGATGACAGTGTGCATGGACTGGCACTTGGCTGGTGGTGTGCGTGGACTGACATTTGGCTGGTAGTGTGTGTTGACAAGCTCTTGGCTGGTGCTGTGCATGGGCTAGTGTTTGGCTGGTGGTGCACATGGACTGATGTTTGGCTGGCAGCGTGTGTGGACTAGCATTTGACTGGCGTTGTGCATGGACTGGCACTTGGCTGTCAGTGTGTGTGGACTGGTGCTTGACTGCAGGTGTGTATGAGCTGGTACTTGGCTGGTGGTGTGTGTGAGCTGGCGCTTGCCTGGCGGTGTGTGAGAGCTATCATTTGGCTGCCACTGTGTGACTAGTGACTTATTTCTGGTCACTACACACACTTCTAGCCAAACAACAGTGCACACACTCCATCAGCCACCAGCCAGTGTGATTGCTGTCCAAGTCATGTGGGCATATGAAAGTGATGGGGCCTTGAATGGTGCTGTCCTTTGATATGAGTGTTGTAATGTGCTGGGTCGGCAGTTGGTGGTGTGAATGGTCTTGTGTGTGTCATGTATGAAAGGTATGTGAGTGGCCTGGAAAGCGGATGGTGCCTTGTTGCAGCTTTACAGCTCCTGAGATGGGATGCATTGGTTCAGTTTTTTGATCTTTAAATTACTAACAGAGCATTTAATTTTTGTGAAATCTCTTGGTAATACAATTTTACGTTCCGAACCTTCACTTACTCATGCTAAATCCAACCAGTATGAGTGGCTACTTGAGGAATAGATTGGTGTGAAGTAATATTTATCTTTTCTGTCTTTCTCTGCCAGGGTGTACATTGTCTCTACATTGTCTGTTGGTGTGAGTGTTGTAATGTGCTAGGCCCATGGCTGGTGTTGTACATCAAATCAAGTCAAATCAGGTGTTTGTTAAGCGCGACTAATGACCGGTAATGGTCTCAAGGCGCAGGGGGTTGGGGGGGTTTGCAGATTCCAGTCCATCAAGCAGGGGGTCTGTCGAAGAGCCCGGTTTTGAGGTTTCTTGTGAAGATGGAGAGCAATGTTATCTGTCTGAGGTGGAGCGGAAGGTCGTTCCAGGCACTGGCCGCATGGAAGGAGAAGGAGCGGCCTCCCGATCTGGTCTTTCTGGTGCGGGGGACACAGCATAGGAGAGCTGGGCTGATCGTAGGGTCCTTTGGGGTGCATGGAATTTGAGTCGGCTGTTCAGGTATGCTGGTCCGGTGTTGTGGAGGGCCTTGTGAGCTTGGGTTAGCATCTTGAAGGTGACTCTAGCTTCAATGGGGAGCCAGTGGAGTGTGCGCAGGTGCTGGAAGATGAGGCAGTGGCTTGGCAGGTTGAGGACCAGTCTTGCGGCAGCGTTTTGGATGTTCTGTAGCTTGCGGGTGAGGTTTTTGTTTATTCCGGCATAGAGTGCGTTGCCGTAGTCGAGCCTGCTGGTGACCAGGGGGTGAGTGTCGGTCTTTCTGTGTTTGAGGGGGATCCATTTGAAGGTCTTCCGTAGGAGGCGGAGGGTATGGAAGCAGGAGAATGAGACGGGGTTGATCTGGCGGTCTATTTTGAGCTCTGAGTGCAGGATGATTCCCAGGTTGCGTGCGCGGTCCTTGGGGGTGGGCGGGCTTCCAAGGGCGGGGGCCCACCAGGTGTCATTCCAGGTGTCTGGCTTTGGGCCCATGATGAGTACTTCCATTTTGTTTGTGATTAGTTGTAGGCTGCTGTTTTTCATCCATTTGGCGACGGCTTCCATGCCTTCTCGAAAGTTGTGTCTGGCGGTATTGGGTTCATCGGATAGGGAGGGGATGAGTTGTGTGTCATCTGCGTATGACACAATGTTGAGTCTGCAGGTTCTGATGATGGGGGCGAGCTTAGCCATGTAGACGTTGAAGAGCGTAGGGCTGAGGGAGGACCCCTGGGGGACTCTGCAGGTGGTAGGTGTAGGGTCTGAGAGTAAATGGAAGTGTCTGACCTGCTGCGTTCTGCCGGAGAGGAAGGAGTGGATCCAGTCGAGGGGCTTGTCTTGGATCCCTGCGTCGTGGAGTCTGCGTATTAGGGTGCGGTGAGAGACTGTGTCAAATGCAGCTGAGAGGTCGAGGGGGATGAGGGCTGCTGTTTCTCCTTTGTCCAGTAAGGTACAGATATCATCTGTTGCGGCAAGGAGGGCGGTTTCCGTACTGTGGTTTTTTTCTGAAGCCGGACTGGGAGGAGTTGAGGATGTTGTGCTCTTAGATTAATGTGGCGAGTTGAGTGTTGATGGCTTTCTCGATGACTTTCGCTGGGAACGTAAGCAGGGAGATGGTCTTTTGTGTGTCACATATGAAAGCCATTTGAATGGCCTGTAAAGCAGTTGGTGCCTCGTCGCAGCTTTACAGCTCATGAGCTGTAAGTCATAGGTTCAGTTTTTGACCTTTCAATGATCACCAGTGTATTTCATTTTGTGAAATCTCACGTCTCCTTTCACTCACCCTCGTGCCAATTCCAACCAGTATGTGTGTGTACTTGAGGATTTGATGGTTGTGCACTAATATTAGTCTTTTCTGTCTTTCTCTGCCAAGGTGTGCATTGTTTCTATGGAAAATCTATAAACTCTAGACATTTTTGTAAAGTAGACACCCAGGGGAGTACAGGGCGATGTTCCTTTCATGGATCTCTGCAATGTTGTTTACCCCAAGGCCCTGCAGACCTAAAAATGTGACTAAAATCACACATCTTCCTTGCATCTTCCTATGCCCTATTCTTCCAGAATCAGAAGGAAATCACAAATGTCCTACCACCCAGTATTCTCTGAGGTCTCCTGATGAAAATGCTACCTCACTTGTATGGGTGGGCCAAGTGCCCGCGACAAGGTAGGGCCCAAAATGCATTGTGGAGACATCGAAATTATCTATCACAAAACAACCTGGTTTTAGAAGGGACCACCTGCATTTTTGTTCCTAGGCCCAGAGGCCATCTAGGAAAACCTACCAAGCCGAGGCATTTCTGAAAAATAGTGACCCAGGGTGAGTCCAGGGAGGTGTGGCTTGTGTGGACCTCCCTGCAAACCTCAAATTTAGAAAACAAAAATCCCATTTTCCTTACATTTTTGTGTGGGAAAGTTGTGGGATCACGCAAGCAACCTCAGACTCATTCTGGACTCTGAGCTCAAAATGGACTGCCAAATCAAAGCTGTCACTGCCGCCTGTTTCCACACCCTCTGTCTTCTACGAAAGCCCTTCAACTAGATTTCCCTCGAACACAGGAAAACCATCACCCACGCCCTCATCAGCAGCAGACTGGACTACGGCAGCACACTCTATGCCGGGCGGGATCAACAGGAACCTTACCCGCAAACTCCAGAACATCCAAATTGCCTCTGCCAAACAAGTCCTCAACCTACTGCACCAGTGCCACATTGCCTAATACCTTTGGACACTACACTGGCTCCCCATTGAGAAGAGACTCACCTTCAAGCTTCTCACCCATGCTCACAAAGCCCTCCACAAAAACCGGACCTGCCGACCTGAAACACCACTCGTTCCACGCACCCCAAAGATTCCTCAGCTCAGCCCAGCTCTGCCTTGCCACAGTGCCCCACATCAAGATGACCAGAACAGGAGGTCGTTCCTTCTCCTTCCTCATGGCCAAGGCATGGAACACCCTCCCTCTCCACCTCCGACAGACACAAACACTCTCCAAGTTCTTAAAGGACCTCAAGACCTGGCTCTTCAACAAATAGCCATGAACATCCTGTAGATGCCCCACTTCACCCCCCCAGAGTGACTTGAGACCCTTTCGTGTGAGTAGTTGCGCTTAACAAACTCTGATTAATTGATCAACGGGCCGGCACAAATTTCCTACCCCCAGCATTTCACCAAGTGAAGAAAATGAGATTTTGTTTTAGCTAAATTTGAGGTTTGCAGAGGATTCTGGGTAAGAACATTTTGGGGGATCCACACAAGCCAAAACTCCCTGGACTCCCGCTGGTGTCTAGTTTCAGAAATATCTGGGGCTAGTAGGTTTCCCTAGATGGCTGCCGAGCCCGGGACCAAAACCACAGGTTACACCCTTGCAAATCCAGGTTGTTTTGTGATAAATGATTTTGATGTCTCCACAATAAGTTTTGGGCCATTTCTTGTCACTGGCACTAGGCCTACCCACACAAGTGAGGTACCATTTCTATTGGGAGGTTTGATGGAATGCCGGGTGGACAGAAGATTATGGCGCCTCGCAGATTCCAGAGCTTTTGATCACAGAAATGGGAGGATATGTTTTTTTTTAGTCAAAGTTTAAGATTTGCAAGGGATTCAGGGTAAAATAACCTGGTTAGAACACAGAAGTCACCCACTCGAGATTCCCCTGGGGGTCTAATTTCTAATAATTTACAGGTTTGCTAGGTTTCTCTAGGTGCCGTCTGAGCTAGGGCCCAAAATCCACATTGCACATTGCAAAAAAGGGTCAGCTTTCAGTGAAAAAATGTGATGTGTCTACGTTGTGTTTTGGTCCATTTCCTGTCATGGGCAGTAAACCTACCAACACAAGTGAGGTACCATTTTTATCAGGAGACCTAAGGAAACATAGAATGGTAGAACAAGTGTTATTACCAATTGCCTTTCTTTGCATTTGTGCCTTCCAAATGTGTTACAAAAAAGTCATTTTTAAAAATGTCCTCTAATTCACATGCTAGTACGAGTACCCACAAATTCAGAGATGTGCAAATGCCCACTGCTTGTAAACTCAATATCTTGCTCTCATTTCAGAAATACATAGGTTTCCGTGATAACTGTTTTTCACTCGCTATATTTTACCAAATGAATTACTGTGTACCCCGTACAAAGAAAAACCATTGCAAAGTGCAGCTCAATTACTGGGTCTGGATACCTCGGGATCTTGGTGAACCTACTAGTGCTATATATCCCCACAACCAGAAAGATCCAGTGGATGTAACAGTATATTGCTTTTAAAAATCTGCCATAGTTAGAAAAAGTTACTGGTGTAAATGTAGGTATAAATGGCTGTATCTTTCAACTCTATTTCAATATTTATTTATTTCAACTGTTACTTTCTATGAGAAAACCTTAAAGAAGCTACACAAATAACTCCTTGCTGAATTCAGGATTTTGTCAGCTTTTTAGAAATGTTTAGCTTATTGGGATCCACTATTGGTTTCTTACCAATTTCTACCACTAACTGGAAGGAGGTTGAAAGCACAAAAATAGGGACAATGGACTATGTCCCAGTAAAATGCCAAAACTGTGATGAAAAATCTGGTTTTCTGTCAAAAGTATGCCTGTTCCTGAAAGCTGGGAGGATGGTAATTTTAGCGCTATAAACCCTTTTGTATACTTTTTGCAAGGAAAAAAAAAAACAGACACTTTCTTTTGCAGCACTTTTTGTCCATTTTTTCCCAAATATCACAAAATGTTGCTGTATTTTGCAGAATTTCTCGTTCAAGTCCTAATCCATAAACCCTGGGAAATTTTAGAATTTCTGGGATGTTTGAAAAAAGGACGTACATTTGGCATGGATACCTTATATGGCCACAGCGTTATGAGGATCTAAGCGCAAACTACTCCAAATAGCCGATAAAAAGGTAGCATAGGGAGGAGGCCTAGCAGCAAAGAGCGTAAGGCATTTGTTTAAACATAACTGCATCTAACACCTGGAAATGACAGCAATAATAAAAAGAGTGCTCAAGAACCTAGTTAAAAAATATAACTGTTCACACATAAGACTTACTAAAGGAAATGAGAAAGGTGAACACTAAATTCACATCTGCAGATAGTAACCTTCAAGGGGAAGAGGAAAAGTCGAAATGTATATAGAGCTAAAGTAAACATATACTGAGGAGAAACATACACTGAGAGTAGGACAAAGAAAGAGAAATCATTTTCAAAGCAGCCTGAAATGAAAACACACCTAAGGATTCATAGTTTGATAAGGAAGCAGCATAGTTTGTTGATCATTACATTTTTGCACCAAATATTCATTTGTGTACTCAAATATTAATCACTGAGCAAACTTATTTATCAGAATGTTAGCAAGTGCCTATATTTACTTATAGCAGAAGACACTTTTATATAATCAAATTATAATTGCATTTATTTCTAATGCTAACTGTATTCATTGACTGCCATTCTCTCTCTTAACATATGTTCAACTGTGGCTAGGCCTTAAGACTGACCAGATTCTTCGTAAGGTCTTTTCTCGTGTTCAGAATAAAATGTTCTTCTTAAGTTCTTCCCATGTTTTATTTCAATTTCAGGTGTCCTATCTACTGTGTTAGTTAGAATTGGCTTTTGTTTAAGATGAAAACAGATAGATTAGGGAATAGTAATTGGAACCTGTCCATGGACATGCAATGCCTTGGGATGGGAGAGAGCTTCCTATAGCAGGCAGAATAGACCGTTGCTACTTTCAAGGCCATGCAGATGTGTGCTTCTTTGTTTGGTGATGGAAACGGGGGGAGTTGACCTGGTTGGTCCAACCAGAGGCAGTTAGTTGGACAAAGCTTCAGGAATTTTCTACCGTGTATTAATTGTGTGTCCCTTAGTATAATTTAGGTGATCCTGTCTTTGCTGAGGGAAGATCTGTCCCGAATTTGGCTGATTTTCAATACTTGTGGTGTAGAGCTTCATGCCTGCACACCTGCGCCTATTTCCCCTGAAACGTAACTTTGTTCTACAGATGCTGACAACTTCGTCTTAATTTCCCTTTTCCACTTTTGATGCTTTATTTAGATTTTAGAAGTTTTTTTTATGGAACCAATATATTTTAGTATTTTGTGCTTTGTATCTTGTTATATTTTACATTGTCCTTTTAATGATATACAAAGTTAGGTTGCCTGATCACATTGATATATGTGCTTACTTGAAAACTTGATTTACTGCTTAAATAAATCACAATTTTGACGTATTTGTTAATAAATCTTCATGGTTTGAACACCATCCTGGCAAGAGAGGAAACTGAACAATTACATTGAGACTGAAAATACAGTATAAGAAACAAATGATATATTTCACTGAGGAGATCTTTCTAATGATAATAAACCTCTAATTAATGGTTTTCAAGTCCATTCCATCTTCAGCTGTGTTAGTGAAATCCCTTCGAGGATAAATTGTTTATTTCCAAAGGTGCTCATTTCTGTATATATATCATATACTGCATTTACCAAACTCTAAATCAGACCCACAGGGACTAGAGGTAGACATTTAGGCCACGATTTACTAAAGGTTTTCTCTGGTGCTCACGTAAGGCATAGTGATGAAAAGTGTGACCAGGCATCTCAAAGTGGTGCAAACAAGAGCAATGCCGTCAGTTGACCCTGGCACTGTGCCCAAACCCCTTTGAACCACACTATTGTTTATGTATAAAAGAAGTGCATGTCTGGGGCTGGCCAGTGCAAAAACATTGGGTTCTGATGGAAAGCCATAGCTATTAAATTAGCATGATATGGCTTTGCCCCAAATAGTAATACTAAAAAAAGCACGCACAAGCTTGGGGTGAGGCAATATATTGCCGGATATACCTATATGTAAAGTGTGTACCTTTCCCTAAATCACACAAATTACACAACTCCTGTGCTGTTGGTCACATCCAGGAATTTGTAATGGAAGATGTACCTCCTGAGCAAATGCAAAGCTAAACACCTCTGGCTTGCTTTGATACAACAGTTTGAGGCTCAACGTGACACAGATCAACCAGATTTAACATGTGTATTGCTGGTCTTCAGGCAGGTCGCTCCCCTCACCGCCACGCAGCCCCCTGTGTGTCCGATGACTCGCTGCCACTGCCGCCCGTGAGAGCCAGCCTTCCTCCTCAGTGAAGCTCCGTCCTGCTGCTTCTTGTGCCTCGTGTGCTCTTGTGTCCTTGCTGCCCCTTTTGCATTCTGTACCCCGTAACTCCTGTGCCCTTGTGTCCTTTATTGCCCCTTTTTTTGCATTCTGTACCCCGTGTCCGCCTTTTCCCGCTCCCTGTCCCCTTGCGTTTCCCGCTGCTGCGTTCCTGTGGCCCCGCCCCCTGTTGTCCCATTGTCCGCCCCGCTCCCACCTCCCAGCTGCTCCTCCCTCCCTCTGCCCCTCATATGGAGGCCGCGCAGCAGTAGAGAGAGCGACCTCTGACCCTGTCTTCAGGCAGGTCGCTCCCCTCACCGCCAAGCAGCCCCCTGTGTGTCCGGTGACTCGCTGCCACTCCCGCCCGTGAGAGCTCGTCTTCCTCCTCGGTGAAGCTCCGTCCTGCTGCTTCTTGTGCCTCGTGTGCTCTTGTGTCCTTGCTGCCCCTTTTGCATTCTGTACCCCGTAACTCCTGTGCCCTTGTGTCCTTTATTGCCCCCTTTTTTTGCATTCTGTACCCCGTGTCCGCCTTTTCCCGCTCCCTGTCCCCTTGCGTTTCCCGCTGCTGCGTCCCAGCAGCCCCGCCCTCTGTTGTCCCATTGGCCGCCCCGCTCCCACCTCCCAGCTGCTCCTCCCTCCCTCTGCCCCTCAAATGGAGACCGCGCAGCGTCCGCGCGCAGCGTCGACACGCAGCGTCCACGCGCAGCATCCGCGCCATTGGCGCACCGAAGGCATGCCAAAGGCAAGCCCGTCCGCACCTGGACCGCGCCCAGCGCCGGGACCCCTGGACCTCAGCGACACCAGCCCACCCGACTGAACTACGACACCGCCACCCTCCACGCTCTCAACACCAGCCGGAACCCTGCCTGCCACCGAGCCACCCCGAAACGCACCCACATACCCTTCACCTGCCAAGCCTGTAAATTCACCTGCCTCCAGACCCGCACCGCGCCCGCCTGGCCAGGCACCAGCAACAATCACCTCAAGTGCATCCTGCTCAACACCCGCTCCATCCACAGGCACGCCGTCGAACTCCGGAACCTCCTCGACACAACATCACCAGACGTCGCCTTCCTCACAGAAACCTGGATGAATGCCTCCTCAGCCTCAGACATAGCCATAGCCATCCCGGATGGCTACAAGACCACCCGGAGGGACCGCATCAACCAAACCGGAGGAGCAATCGCCATCGTCCACAGAAACACCATCCGCATCACCACCAACTCCGACGACACCCTCACCGCAGCCAAGCACCTTCACTTCCAGATACACACCGACCCCAAAACCACCCCCAGAGGTACTCTCATCTACAGACCCCCGGGACCACGCACACTGTTCAGCGAAGCCATCGCAGACTTCATCAGCCCGCACGCTCTCACCTCCTCAGACTACATCCTCCTGGGAGACCTCAACTTCCACCTAGAAAACAACAACGACAACAACACCACCACCCTGCTGGACAAGCTCGCCAACCTCGGACTCAAGCAACTGGTGAACATCCCCACCCACTACGCCGGCCACACGCTTGACCCAGTCTTCTCCTCCAGCAACCACATCTCCTTCAGCCACTCCACCGGACTACACTGGACAGATCATAGCTGGGTCCACTTCAACTTCAGGAAAACTACGACCCACCACCACCCACAACAGGCTCACCGTAGATGCTGGAGCAAGATCACCACCGACCAGCTCACCACCGCCCTGAGCCAAAACCCCCCCACAAACACTACGAACTCCAACGAAGCAGCCCGCAACCTCACACAGTGGCTCACCAACTGCGCCGACGCCCTTGCACCGCTGAAGAATCCTCCCAGCAGACCCGGCAGCAAGAAAACCTCGTGGTTCACCAATGAACTCAAAGACTCCAAAAAATCCTGCCGTACCCTCGAGAAAGCCTGGCACCACGACCAGTCAACAGAAAAGATGACAGCCCTCAAGAACGCCATCCGCAATCACCACCAGCTGATCCACACCACCAAAAGGACAGCATTCAGAGAACGACTGGACAACAACACCCACAACAGCAAGGAACTCTTCAACATCGTTAAAGAGCTCTCCAACCCCAGCGCCAGCAACAACGACATCACGCCCTCGCAAGACCCTCTGCGACACACTTGCCTTGTTCTTCCACCACAAGATCGCCAACATACACAAAAGCTTCAGCGCCCAGACCACACACCCAATCACAGAACCAACGTCCCCCACCACCATCCTCTGCGCCTGGATCACTGTCAGCACTGAAGACACCACCCGCGTGATGAACACCATCCGCTCCGGCTCCCCTGCCGACCCCTGTCCACACCACATCTTCAACAAAGCTGACTCCATCATCGCACCCCAACTCCGGAACATCATTAACAACTCCTTCGCATCCTCCACCTTTCTGGAGAGCTGGAAGCATGCGGAGATCAGCGCCCTCCTGAAGAAACCCACCGCGGACCCCACGGACCTCAAGAACCTCCGCCCCATCTCGCTCCTCTCATTCCCCGCTAAAGTCATCGAGAAAACCATCAACAAACAGCTTACCTCCTTCCTCGAGACCAACGGATCCCTCGACCCTTCGCAGTCGGATTCCGAGCAAACCACAGCACCGAGACCGCCCTCATCACAGCCACCGACGACATCAGGTCCCTACTCGACAACAGGGAAAGTGCTGCCCTCATCCTCCTCGACCTATCGGCCGCTTTTGACACAGTCTGCCACCATACCCTAACAAGCCGCCTCCACCATGCCGGGATCCAAGGAATGGCCCTGGAATGGACCACCTCCTTCCTCTCTGACAGAACTCAGCGAGTCCACCTCCCTCCCTTCCACTCAGCAGCCACCAAGATCATCTGCGGTGTACCTCAAGGCTCCTCGCTCAGCCCCACCCTCTTCAACATCTACATGACCCCCCTCGCAGCCATCGCACGCCAACACAAACTAAACATCATCTCCTACGCGGATGACACCAAGCTGATCCTCTCCCTCACCAGCGACCTCCGCCACCGCCAGAGCCAGCCTCCAGGAAGGAATGAAAGATGTCGCGGAATGGATGAAGCTCAGCCGGCTGAAACTGAACTCAGACAAGACGGAAGTCCTCATCCTGGGACCATCCCCCTCTGCCTGGGACGACTCATTGTGGCCCCCTGCTCTGGGCACCGCCCCCAAGCCCACGGACCATGCACGCAACCTAGGCTTCATCCTGGACTCCTCCCTCACAATGACCAAGCAAGTCAACGCCGTCTCATCATCATGTATCATGTTTCAACACCCTGCGCATGCTCCGAAAGATCTTTCTGTGGATCCCCACCAACACCAGAAAGACGGTCACCCAGCCCCTCGTCAGCAGCCGACTGGACTACGGAACACGCTCTACGCCGGAACCACAGCCAAACTACAGAAAAGACTCCAACGCATACAGAATGCTTCTGCACAACTCATCCTGGACATCCCCCGACACAGCCACATCTCTGCCCACCTGAGAGACCTGCACTGGCTCCACGTCAGCAAAAGGATCACGTTCAGGCTCCTCACCCACGCTCACAAAGCTCTTCACGACACGGGCCCCGAATACCTCAACAACCGCCTCACGTCCTCGCCCTCGCCACCGTCCCACGGATTCGCAGAACGACCACCACAGGAAGATCCTTCTCCTTCCTGGCTGCCAAGACATGGAACGCCCTCCCCACCCGCCTACGACTGACCCAAGACCATTTCTCCTTCAGGAAGCAACTCAAGACCTGGCTCTTCGAGCAGTAGCAGCACTCCCCCATCCCCTCCCAGCGCCTTGAGACCCTTGAGGGTGAGTAGTGCGCTCTATAAATGCCCTGATTGATTGATTAATTGGTGATGTCTTCACCATTCAGCTATCACTGAGGGCCTGATTACGATCTTGGTGGATGGAATACTCCGTCACAAACGTGAGGGATATCCTGTCCCCCATATTACAAATTCCATTATATCCTACGGAACTTGTAATAAGGTGGACGGGATAGCTGTCACATTTGTGAGTAGTATCCCATCCGTCAAGATCATAATCAGGCCCTAAGTCTGGTACTGTGCTTTTTTCTGAACTTCACACAATGCAGCACTGCAGTTTTTACGCAGAACTCCATTGCCTGAAAGATGATAAATCTGGGCCATAATGTTACTGTGTTTAAGAATAAAAAACTATGATTTATTCTTCCAGTTCGTGACATATTTTATTGTTAGTGCATGCAGCCTCAACAATAACTCTATGAAATGTGAACTTTCAAACATAAACAATGTTAAAACATTTTGTTTCTGGTTTTCTCTGAAGGTTTTAATCTGATGTTTTATTTTTTGAAATGTACTCTGTTTTAAAGCTATGCGTGTGTCGTTGAACACGCGTAGTCCCATTATTTTGGGACTTTATTTGTTATTTCTAGATTTAAACGCCCTGAGTAAGTGTTGCGTGCCACTGGTTGTGTGGAAAATCATCACCAGGGAACACCATTAACAAACAAGTTACTCTCCTCCTTTTACATGTAGTTATTTTGAGGATTAAAGGAACCATCGGAAGATGGCCTACACATTCCACAATGCTCAGTTAAGTCTCATCTGCTTTAGACACCACCATACTCAAGGTTCATTTTCTTTCAGGAAGACCCAAAGAGAATATAATCTACGCACGATCTCTAAATCGTTTTAGCTACCAACTCTTCGACAGCCTGTCAAATGCAACACCAAGATTCTGTGAAATCAGTAAATACATGTTTATTTATCCACAGCTTCACAAGTCTCTCACAAAACGTTTGTGGTAGAGTCCCACCAAATACACTCACAATCATGACTTCTCTGGCGGTCTTTACTCACTGAGACGTACCACCCCGCCCACCCCCCCACTGAAAGAGAGCCTGATTTGCATTACATTATGTTCCACGTACTGTTATAGCGCTATTCAACCATAGTACCACGGATTGTGAGCAAAAGAATGACTCCTCACCGCCTTATAGAGAAAACATCTCCAAAGAAAAGGTGATAAAAGGGTTTTCTTCGAGAATCCAGTTCCCTTGAAATTAAACATTCACAAGTGAAAGCAACTAAAGTTTCACGATTTTAGAGAGAAACATCGGGTGAGTGGAAAAGCCAGGGTAATAACAAAAGTGACACCCACAAAGGAATTAATCCTGTCGTGTCCTAATGATCAGTTACTATGGCCGGGCTAAGCTTTAGGTTCCTTATGGCACCATCTCTGGTCTAGTTTTAGTGAGTCATAACCATGCATGCTTAACTTCCTTAACTTCTTTCTTGGAAAACGTTTTCACAAAGTTCTGCGTGTTTGACACCAAATGGTTTCCCCATTGTATGACAATTGGAAATGCACTGATGCATAAAGACACTTGATATGTCAGGAACTACAGTAGGTGTGCAGGTATGCAGGTACCTACTGTAGTTCCTGGTTTTCAGTGCCCAGAATGGATCTGTCAAAATCTCCCTGCAATTCAAGACTGCTCTTTTGCAAGTGTCACACCGCTTTCTAGTAACTAAATGCATATGATATTCTCCTGGCCAACGTAAATCCCCAGTTAAATATACCATTTTAAAACGGGTATTTAAGAATACATTCAGACTTTTGTCTTAAGAAGAACGTTTTGTACAAATTCTTTCACATCGTCCCCTCGGAGATGTGTATTGAGTATACGAGTAATATTTACACATTCCAAAAACAAGCAGATACATGTTTTATCCTTAGAATGAACAGCAGCATTCATTGGGTATTCTGGCAGAGGAAAATAGAGCTGGTGCATACATAAGCACCTCCTTGGCTTGACTTGTAACCATTAGAGGTGACAACTAGCTTCAAGAAGGGCTCAGTGTTTGAACTTCTAATTTCTAAGAAAAGGTAATATTGAGAGTAAATCCCCCTCACCATTGGACTCTTCCGTGCACCAACACCTCTGTTCGGATGGAAAAGGTCCACTGTGTTGAACTCAAAAGTGTGCACCCCGGCCCTGAGTACATCATGGAAAGTTCACTATATTTTTGCCTCCTACTTACGCACACATGATAATCCTTCATGTGAGCTGCCTGATATTTCTGTGACCCAAAGTGGGATTTTCTGGTCTTGAGGTGCATGCCATAAAATCTCTCCTGACTCAGCGTAACTACCATCAGCCCACCAAGCTGTAGAGCATTGACAGTGGCAGGGCATGCATTTTAGCTCTCTCTGCCAGGAACTCACCTCCTGGCCTCACCTGCATTTTAGAAATTTGCCTGCCATTACCGTACCTGGATCTTTTGCTCCATCAACGTGGGACATGATCCAGATCACATAACCTCAATCCTAAGCACTCTAAATTGGTTTCACATAGGGACTAGAAGATTATTCTTGTTAGCATGCATAGTTCATGAAAGAAAATCCATATTTTCTGTGTGATCACCTTGTATATTTTGGCTTTTCCTCTTTGCTACATTTTTGCTGGTAATGGAGCTCTGGTATTGCTAGTATTGGAACTCTGGTTGCTCTACCCTTGCCAAGCTCTTTAAACATGGGTGAATTGGCTTATTCCTAATTGGTATATTTAATTTAGATAAAAGTCCCTAGTATACGGTACAAAATGCCCACAGCCCTAATAAATGTCACTGGTAGACGGTAGCATCTATTTTGTCATTCACTGCAGTTGCAGTGTAAAATATGGCTTCAGGCCTATCATTGTAGCCTGTCTGTGGCAGTTCAAATACTTCTATTCAATCCGTTAAATTAAACACTTTTAACAGGTAAAAAAACTTTTTAAAAAAAAAGAAATCAGTCATTCCATTTAGGCATTGTCACCCACAAGGGAGGGTGTAAGGTAGTTAAAAGTAACACTTGTAGACATGTAATGTTAACATTACCTTACAGTGACTAGCACCCAAAAGCAATCTATTTAGTGTAGGAGGCATAACCTTACTATGAAGAAAAGAAAGAGTACAGAATAAATCCAAAAACTATATCTCAGGAATGGGATGAGCTAGAAAAAGAATGAAACCACAATTTTTAATAGTATTATAACACCCAATCAAATGGTAAGGTCAGACTTTTGATAAATGTTATGGAAAATTAACTTTTAGAAAGTTACCTTTTCCCTGCCTGAAGGGCTTGGTGGCTAAATTTGCATTTTCCATGCCACTTCTGCCTGCCATAGATTAGCATTTGAATAGTTGTGAAAAAGCCTTAAAGTGCTTCCCATGCACAATAGGCTGACCTGAAGTGGCAGATATGATCACTCTGAACCACACAGAATATGCAGAAAGGGGACCATGAGCATTCTTTTTAATTTTACAGTGTCAAATCCTGTTAGAATGTTGTGAGAAATTAGGTTGTTGGGCGAGGAGGGTTTGAGCCTTTCTCAAACATCAGCCACAATCCCAGTTTGGGTGATCCAACAATAGTAACTAAATGAACCTGTGCTTAAATTTCTGGTGGTTTGGCACAAAAGCAGTCAGGCTTACCTTGTAAAGTACTTATGCAGCAATCAAAGAGTAGGAACTTGAAAACAACATTTAAGAAAGATTCCACTCCAATTTAGCAATATAGAGTACATTGTAATAAACTATTTGACACAGAAACAACAAAAATCATGGTTTTCACAAATCTTTCACTGTATATCCATTAAGTTGCATGTGGATTGTTCTTTCTTTTATCGCATCAATTGTGAAAATTTGGAAAGAAAATGTGTTCAAATATTACTAAAGTAAATCTGAGGTCATGTTTATAGAGTAAAATGTGCCTCATACATAAGTAAAGAAGCGTTTGAACCTCACAATGACCTGATGTTCTTTCGTGTTTACAATTGTCTAAGGCCCAAGGTGTTTATAGGTAAGGGCCAAACCCCCTAATGTAGACTGAACTTTCTAAAAGTGTCATTTTTAGAATTGTGACTTAAATACAGCTTTAACGTTAAAGATGATTTAAAATTATAATTCCTCAGACACTAAACATGACTTTCCTACCCGCTCCCAATCAAAAGTTACGAATTATTAAATGTATTAAGGTAATCTGATGTTATCCCATTGGACAGTGGTGAAAAATGAATCTATGAGTTTTTCAACAACCAAGACATGTAAAACCTAAAAGTACATGTCTAACTTTTTAATTGAAATGCACATTGCCCTGTGGGCTGTTTGCAGCCTACTTTAGGGTTGACTTATGTATATTGGTTATTTTGCCAAGTCAAATTGGCAGTTTTAAACTTCTAGCAGGCTGCAGTGATAGGCCTGAGACATGCTTTACAGGGCTACTTAAGTAGGCAGGACAATAGGTGCTGCAGGCTCATTGGTACCATTTAATTTATAGGCTCTGGGTAGATGGTATTACAGTTTACTAGGACTTATAAGTACATTAAATATGCCAATCAGGTGTACGACAATTGTACCATGTTTTAGGGCATGAGCACAAGCACTTTAGCACTAGTTAGTAGTGTTAAAGTACACAGAGTCCTTTAAGGCCAACAAAACAGAATTAAACAAAATGGGAGGGGAGAAGGCAAAATGTTCGGGGGAGACCACTGTAAGAAATTGGCTTACTGGTTGGGTGGGGTAAAGCCCTACTCAAGCAGCATCCACATTCCTTGTCATTAACGTATGTTCAACCGTGTGGTAGTTCGGCACATAGCAGTCAGGCTTAACTCAGGGACAATGTGTAAAGTATTTTTGCAACACTTTAAACAGTGAAAACACACCACAAAATACTCCCATGCCAGTTTAGAAAAATAGAGTAAATTACAACAAATGAAACAAGACCAAAATGACAAACATCAAATAAGTTTTAAGATTTCAGTCTAAATAGTGCCAAAAAGTAAAAAGCTTCAACTTTGGATATCTGGACATGCCGGTCTGCAAGTTCAGACTGACCACAATGGAGCATGGGCCTCATACAGGTGCCCACTTAGGTGCCCTGAACAAGAGTACCTTAGGTCCTTGTTGTAGAGCTTTGTGTAGTCCCGCACCGAGGATTCGTCATGTAGCCAATGCAATGGATCGGTTCCAATGTGCTGTAGAGCTGCAATGAGAGATCTTGCGTCATTGACAAGGATCCCGTCAATGAGGTATTGCGATGAAACGTTTGGCATTGAGGTGCAGCTAAGGCAACACATTGGTTCAGAAGAGCTGTGAGGCTTCTATGTGAGAACCTGCATCGTCATCTAGACTGCTGTTAATGAGTCACTTGTGATGTGAGGGCCTGTGTCTGGAAAGCTTCTCACAGATGGGGGTTCCAATGCAGGCTGATGTTGATGTGGAGTCCTTGAATCAGGAAAACCCTTGCTGCAGACATGTGTGGGTTCTACTCGAGGTTGGTCAGAGGAGCTGAGGAAATGTGTTGGGTGTGCTGGATCCACAGATGGGCTGGCAGAGCACCTTCAGGCCCACTTTCAAGGGTCCAGGACTGGAGAGGCACACCTCGGCAGGGTCAGGCTCACAAATAGCAGTGTCTAAGTGCTGTGTTCAAGGTTGTTGGAGCCTACTGTCCCTGTCACTCTAGTTAGGTGTACAGCCAACTAGCCCTTGGAATGCCATGGGGTCCTGGGTTCAATAGATAGAGTCCAGTCCTTCTCACCCAGGCAAGAGGGCAGCACAGCAAGGAAGTAGTTCAGCAGAGTAGCAGTCCAGCAGAGTGGCAGTCCTTCCAGCAGCACATAAGCCCTTATTCCTGGCAGAGTATTCACAGGTCCAGAATAGTACTGAAGAGTTGGTGCCTGAGGCTCAATATTTATAAATATTGCTGCTTTTGAAATGGGGAAGCTTCTAGATGATTCCCTTTGAAGTCCCTAGGCATCCTGCCTTCCCTATCCTGGCTCCAGGCTAACTATAAGGGATATGTAGCCTTTTGTGTGGAGGTAGAATGCAGCCTATTCAAATCTAAGTAGGGCTTTGCTCAGCTTCGCCCTCCCACTTATACAGAATATACAGAGTTGGGGCTATGAGTATCCTTTTTGAAATTACAGTGTCAAATCCCGATTGAGTGATAAAGCCTGCTTGACAGGTCTACTCGGTTTACATATAACACTTTGTAGTGCACTTGAAAGGCTGAGAATAAGATGGCAAGATAATTGTTTTGTATCCACTATCTAGTTGCTGAAGACCCTGCTTTGGCCATCCATACTTCTGTGTCTTGGTTTATCATATAACACTTGGGATGGGAAACAGGATGCTAAACATTCCTCTTAGTATCCACTATCTGATTACTGGAAAACCCAACTTTTGTTCTGCCAGATTTCTGTCTCTGCGTGCCTTGTGGGTACAGCGGCCGCCCAAAGCTGGATTTTAAAGCTAGATGCTAGAGGAGCCTAGGATTACCATAGGTCTCTCCTCCCACACACAAACCTCTACAGCCTTCAGAGCCCAAGCTGAGTGTGTCTGAGGATCTTTGCCCTGTTGGAAACACCCAAAGGGGGTAGGCTTGGCCCCAGGACCTTTTAGCCCGTTGGTTTAGCCATGCCTGGAAGTCATTTCCACCCTCTAGCTTGTGCCCGGTATAAATCTGGTATCTCCAGGTACTCACTTCAGAACACGTCTTGGTAGGAGGAAGAAAGGAAGATGGCTGAACTTGTTGTCTGTTGTCTGAGATGCTGAGTGACTGGACCTGCTTCTTCTTGTAGCCAGGACGAAGAAGTGGACTCCAAGGGCCAGTTGACTGACCACCTGTTAATACAACATAAATACAATAAGCTACAACGGATTTCCTACAACTGCCCAGTTTATTGGCAGCAACTGTACAATTAGACCACGGTGTTGACCTCTACCTGACACTCTGTGATTCTCTAAGTACTTCTCCAGAGGTTCTGGAGGGCATTAGAAGTGTATCCTTGTGGGGATTATGACTCAATTACTAAATTTAAAAGTAGAATCATTGACCAGGAAGAACCTGCTATGTCTTTCCAACCTGCACTGTATAGCGTTCAGCCTCAAATTGCACCTAGGTCCCAGTTTTCTGCGACCATTGATCATATTCAGGCACAAGCATCAATGTTGGCTTTTGCAATTCCTTAATTGCGATTTTCAAGGAATCGCAATTAAGGAATCGCAAAAGCCTATGCATGTAGAAATCGCTTAAAAAATAGCGATTTCTAAACATTACTTAATTGCGAATCGCAATTAAGGAATACCTCCCCATTCACAGCCGAGAGGCCCATAGGAATGAATGGGAAGGCATTCTCAATTTGCGATTCTCAATTAGAGAATCGCAAATTGAGAATGCTATTTCAGGGTGCCAGGGTGTCAAAAGGACACCCTGTTGCACCCCTGAAATTGATCTGTGCAAATATGTTGCGCACACACATGCCCTAAGGGCATGTGTGTGCGCAACATGAAACTTTGAAAAATGCACAAAAGTGCATTTTTCAAAGTTTTTGCAAATTACCATGAAGTTCAACTTCATGGTAATTTGCTCCCCCTATTAGCGAAATTGCAGATTTTGTAACTTTAATTCATTGCATTTAAGGAATCGTAAAATGCGATTCCCTAAATGCAATCGCAATTTGAGAATTCGCAATTAATTGCGCGATCGCAAACGGCCGATTTTTGCGATTCACACCGTTTACGATCGCAAAAGGCTTTGATGCATGTGCCTGTTTGTGTTTCTTGGTGCCCCATATCATTCATATATCCTGTTCCCCTTACTGGAGTATTATTTTATGCGATGGTGTCATTTTCTTATTAAATGTTACTCTCTTTTTCTAATTCAATTTGGGATTTTTAATGTTTTGCATTTTGGCCATATTATTGTTTTGGCACTACATAAATAATGTACACATTGCCCTATATTATGTCAGTCCGTTCTGTGCCATAGCTAGCAGGAGGTTGCGCTCAGGTTATTTTAGTGACTTTGAGCGTTCACTCTGACATGGGTTCTGATTGTTCCTCGAGATGAGTAGTAACACTCAAAATCATAATCCAATTTCTTAAAGTTCATAAGGGAATTTTTCAAGAGTTTCACAAACAATGTTGCGTTTAAATTGTCCACATCAGGAGAATCGCAATCACTCACAAGTTTAAACTCAATTCTGCTTTTACAGGAAGTATTTCACAATTATAGAACTCTATTCTGCAACTATGAGGATGAATATTTCAAATGTGAAATAGGTGTAAGTCCATTTTCTACAACACTTCCAACTATGACTGGATGTGAGGTGGTCCTCCCAAAACCCAAAGTAGACAACAGTTTCATACTTATTGAAGATTTGAATTCCGTTTACTCCCTTCAGCTTTTTTGTAACAAGGTTTTGGGTATATTTAGCTGTGCGCTCCTTGGGTCTATCTCACTGTGGTCCCTCAATAACTTTATCACCTTTCATTATTCATTTCAGAACTCTCCAAATGTTAAATACTTAACATTCCCATATGTTATTTAATACATACCTTACAACATGTACTTGTACGTACCTATGATCGATGCAAAGCGTCCTGCTACTCTAGTGGGTCTGGTTCATGGTAAATAATTAATATCCTGTATCATGAAAGAGATCATAGGCATGAATTCACTGACACAAAGGAAAAACAGATGGTCAATTGTGTTAATTAAATCTATATTAACAGTTGTAACAGCAGCATCTCTACTAGTCAGTGCATTTCTGTCCAATCATACTATCTCCTCTAAACACGTTTAGACTTTTATAAGACCCCCCAACCCTTCACTAAGTTCTACCTGAATGCAAAGAACCCAGTGAGCTAAAAAGTATGGGTGTGTTAAATTTGAACAATTTGCTTTTGCATAGTTGCTTCAAAATTGGCAAAACTTTGCAAGATCGGATACATTTTTGTGCTTCATTTTAATATGAATGCGTCCTCGTGTTAATTTTTGCTGTGAGAATGAACTGTGCCCCCAAAAAAGTGCAAGAGCACAAACGCATTGCAAAAAATAGCAGTGTTACTTTGTACATTATCAAGTAGTATCTCTGTATCATCTGTATCTTCTATAGAGAGTGACCCTGGAGAAGGCACTAGCTCCACTACTCCTGTCTCTAACCAAGTATCAGATTTTTTATGGGAACTACAACGATACCGTCTAGGGAACAAAAAAAAAAAACCTAGGCGAAGGATCAGGAGGGGTGGTAAAAAACACAAGATCAGTCACCAAAGCAAAGCTAACAAACAACAAGTTAAATTAGATTCTGAAATTGTGAGCCACAGTGTGGACAGTGTAGATGAGGATACTGGACTTGACAATGTAAATGTTATTAACTTATCATCAAAGGTATTCAATGCTCATGAAACTGCTATCCTGTGCAAAGGATTGAATTTTTGTATAACACACAAACAGGCCTTGGACAATGTACATTTGGATCTATTCCGATTTACACGCAAATTGAAATTAAAAAAGTTTTTTGCTGAACAGCCAAATGTTTTGTTACCTGTTTCTACAACAAAGTGTCTTTCTGATTTTACTATCTCGGACATTGACATTTCTCATCTAATTGCCACATTAGATGATCAGGGAGAGATGGGTGATTTAGTTGAATTTGCACGTGGACTTGATGTTTGTGAGGACACAACTATTGACAGTGGTTTGAAAAATAGGTCTAAATTTATGCCACCTTGTAGTACTAACACTGTCATTGATGAGTTTGCATATAAGGTGACTCAGGATCTATACAAACTAGAGGATACTCACTTTGCAAATACAAGGTGTAAACATTCCTATAATATTAGTAAGACTGATCGACTTTTTCTTAATTCGATACGTGATGATCCCTCCCTTGTCATCCGTGAGGCTGACAAGGGTGGAAACATCGTCGTGATGAATGCTAAAGATTACATGAATGAAATATCTAGACAGCTATCACAAACTGACTGTTCTGTGAAATTACACTCCAATCCTATTAAATCCATTGAAAAGAACATCAACAAAAGATTAATTGAGTGGCAGGAATCCAGTCTTATACCAGATTCTGAGTCGAAATATTTAATGGCTAACAATTCACGATTTCCATGTATTTATGCACTGCCCAAAGTGCATAAGGGCAGCACTTTTCCCCGGGAAGACCAATTATATCAGGGAATGGGGGACCCACGGAACACCTGGCTGAATATGTGGACGCCTTTCTTCAACCACTTGTTCAAAACGTACCTTCTTACCTCAAAGATAGTAGGAAACTCCTGTGTAAACTAGAGGATGTGACATGGGAAGATGGAACTTTCACGTTTGTAACGATGGACGTGGAGAGTCTCTATACGTGTATTGAACTTGACAATGGGCTTAGATCATTGAGACATTATTTGTACAAACGGAATGCATGTCATTTGGAGCACAGCAATATGCTGTTGTCCATGTCAGAACTAGTTTTGACTCAAAATGTGTTTCTTCATGAAGGCAATTGGTTCATGCAGAGACGTGGTACGGCAATGGGTTCCAGGTTTGCTCCATCTTATGCAAACCTATTCATGGGTTTGTATGAGATGGAGCATGCCTGGGGCTGTGGCGCAGAAACCTGGATTGACCACATTATTTTTTACGTTCGTTATATTGACAAAAATTTTTTAATTTGAAGGGGAGTGGGGAAGCTCTTAAGGAGTACCGCAGCTATCTGAATTCAAATGATCGCAATATTAAACTGATGTTTAATAGTTCTACAAACGAAATTGTCTTTTTGGATCTTAGACTTTATGCTAAAGAAGGCATGATCCATATGATATGTATAAAAAGCCTACTTCGTGCAATAGTGTTCAGCACGCGGCAAGCTGTCATCCTAAGAACACCATCGCTGCCATTCCTTTTGGAGAAATAGTGCGTGTTTGCCGTACTTGTAGTGAGTAATGCAACTTTGAAAAAAGCATGAAAAAAGTCACGAGCGACTTTGAAATCAGGGGCTATGATCCTATTGATATTCGAAAAGCAGAACACAAAATCAGGAAAAAGCATAGGAGCGATACTTTGACTAGACAAACCAAGAGAAAGGATAATGCTTATCAAAATCAGTGCATGACTGAGTATGGCCTGTATAGTAGTCATATCTATAATATACTTAGAAAGATTTGGCACCTTCTCAAGTCAGACGCAATCCCACAGTATATTGTGCCTAAACAACATAGGGTTGTATATAAGAAAGGCACTACAATAAAAAAATGTATTTGCCCCAGCTATACAAAAGCTGCTGAGACTCAGACAAATACTTGGATGCCAGAAAAGCCATGTGGCTTTTTTATATGTGGCAACTGTTCCATCTGTAGATTTGGTATAAATAAAATCAAGTCGTTCAAATATAATGGACCCAAGAGCTACTCAATCAGAGGTTTTATTAATTGTAATACTACCTACGTTGTGTATGTGATTATTTGTCATTGCAAAATGATATATGTGGGTAGTAGTATGAGGAATTTTAAAACAAGGATACAGGAGTACGTAAGAAACATCAGGCTCTACGATACACGTAGCCCTGTGGCGCAACACATTTTGGAATGTCACCCTGAACATAATGAGATCAGTTTTCATGCTATTGATCATGTACAGATGAATTCAAGGGGGGGTGACAGGACACTATCTTTGAGACAAAGGGAACCACGTTGGATTTGTAGACTGAAGGCTGTCTATCAGGGAATTAACATCAATAATGAATATCAGCACTTTTTGTAGGTCTATGTAGAGAGTAATTGGCAAGCATGAGCAGTCCAATCCATTAGAGTAATGAGAATTTTTGGATTTAGCTACTGATTGAACTAGCGGTGAGTCCAGACATGTATGTGGACATGTAGTAATCTTGCTTCAAGATCAACTATATGTAGATGAGATATACATTTTTGTGATCAGTATAAGAGGGTGTTTTGATTGAGTTAGTTGATAACGTAAATTTGGACTCGAGTAATATGATTTATAGATTTGCTGCACAAATTACATGAGGATTACGGAATTTATTAAATAGTATATAAATATGGACTTTATTGATTATATTGATAAATTGGATAACTTGTATTGGGACTAACTTGGTCTCGGTTATTTCAAGATGGTGCTTATCTCAACATAATAATGTGTCATTTTGACCGTGTTACGCGGAAATCGTGTGACATAAGTTACAAGCCGGCTGATAACACAAAAGTGGACTTGACGCAATACGACCTGTAGATTTGTTGTATGACTTACATGGGTCACAAGGATTATGGAGTTTACTAAATAGTAAATAAATATGGACGTTATTGATTATACCGATTATAACTTATATTGGTACTAACTTGGTCTGGGTCACTTCCAGATGGCGCCCATAATAATGTGTCATTCTGACCGTGCAACGTGGTAATCTTATCTGTGGGAACCAGACTGTTTTTATGCATGGAGGGTAAGATAGTGAATCGTTTTTTATTTATAAACTATTGCTTTATTAATGAATATATCGCATTACAAATTAATATTACAATTGACGCGAACCTTAGATGCAAGTCTAGACTTTTGATTACCTTGTGCGATATTGTGACCAATGGGAGATTTGAACTTATTTTACGTGGCCATAAAATAACTAATTTCAATTGTGACAAATATATTAAATAGCAAGCCTGTAGGTGTGTTACTCACGGTCGTGTTTAGACTTTGTCTCAATACATTCAGCACTCTAAAATGGTGCCGTTTTGGAGATAAATATGACGTATTTTGGATACGACTAATTAAACAGAAATTAGTGTGTTAATTGATTAATTAACCTTCTAATTGATTATGTTATGCCTATAAATACACTGGTCTCTAAGTAAATGAGCGAACCAGACGACTACGTTGCGCGTATTTGCGGTAAGTAGGGGTGGCGAGACAATTTGTAATATTGTTGTGACGAGTTATTATGAGAACTAAATTCTTTTCTTTAAACTCTCAAAAGTTCAGCTAAACTATAGCGCCATCACTTTTTGATGACCACACGTACTATCAGCCAGCATTAGGTAATAAGTAGCATACAACACAGCGCCTTACAATATGGATGCCGTGGATTATCCCATATCAGTGTTTATGATTCTATGGAGGTCACGGTTACGGTCTCAAGAAATACGATCATAGATTTAATGAAAATAAGTCTAGAACGGTTATTAGAAAGACCTTGTAAATTTGGAGGCAATATAAATAGAGTAACAGACAATAAAGACTGCTTTCTCCTTTAGGTAGTAGAAGTGGTGATAGGGATTACGTTATGGGGCCCCTTTTAAAGATGTCTGCCATGCTCTCACGATAATATTTTGTTAGTCTTATTACAATGAATGTCTCGCCATATTTAGGAAACTTAGTTGCACAAATAGAGGATGTAAATCTATGTCATGGACTGTTTGCATTGTCAAAAAATTGAATATATATATGATGATTTTAAATAAAATAAATTAAGTTGTAAAAAATTGTTATATCAATTTTGTCTTGTGTTTAGGCTTTACTATTTGCTTGAAAAGACCAATATTGATTTTATTGTCAAATCACTAGAGCTCTCTTTATCTACAAAAAAAGAATATAAATAAGTGAGTATTAAGATACAGCAAGTGTACTTTCTCACATTAGTGGCCACTTTTTGCGAATTAGATAGGTTCAATTGTTGTATGAGGACCTCTTCATTATGTCTGGCCTTTGAAATATCTTACCACCTGTGAGATTTTGCTCTAATGTAACTTTCCGGTTAAATAGAAGTGTATGATGTTGCAAAGATAAGCTTATCGAATATGCAATGTGAAGCACATGTTCTATTTCTGTTTACATTATTGAGGATAATTATATCAACAGATTTACAAACAATCAGCGGTATGAATTGTAGTGGTACCTGTTTTTTGATACGATTTATTCAGGTATTTATAATCAACCCTTTCTCTTTTCATGCATTTTGTTAAATCTTGCTTGGTGCTCTTTGAAGTGACTATCGATGGTATTTAGGAATGAACAAATGCCCAGGGTATATGATATAGACTTCATGAGAATATGTGAAATAGTGTCACTGTGTACTTCTCCTAGTATATATCCTCTCGAATATAAGTATTTGCAAAAAATATGAACGTTGAGGTCTACATTGTCATTAATGCCAATCTAGAATGTTTTCCCAAGAGATCTTAAATAGAAGCACAAACAATCTTGCTAAGTTCTGGTTCTCATAATGTAGCTAAATTGTTTTTATATGTTTGTAAATAGCATTTTGTAAATATGTGTTTTTGTATTTTGCATTCTGTGTATAGCCCTGAAGAAGTCCGGTAACGGATGAAACGCGTTGGCAATCTGGCTTTCCGCAATTTTAAGAAAACTGAATAAAGAACCTAATTAAAGTGAAGACTCTCCGTTTGCTGTTTCTTTGGGAAAACAAATTAAATACAGTGTATCTACTAAAGATTGTTATTATAAAACACTTTGTTTTGCAATTTGAAAAAAGGAATTGAACTTTTGAAGGGTGCAGACTAAATCTTAGGTGTTTACTTTGTTCGTGAGCATTTGCTGTAAATGTTTAATTCGAATGATATATTCACAGTAGATTTTTACAATCAGTAGCACATAATAACGCAAAGTGGTCAAATGCCATAAAGGCATAATTTCAGCAATTGTACATAGCAAGCAGCATTAAATTCTAGTTTTGTACTTTACAATAGCATCCAGAGATCTGAAATGATGCTGTTAGCATTGTTTCATGGGACACACTCCACTGCCTCATATCATCCCACTCTTTAGAAAACTACCACAAACACAGCAAATTAAGTAGAATTGAGTAGATTGTCGATTCAAAATTATTGTCTAATTTATATCACGAATGAGCAGCTTCACATCCAAAAAATGTATTTATTTAAAAACACCAAGAGGTGGAGCCCATCATGAAACTGTCGGAAAGAACTAAACGTGTAGTCCGGATACATCACAAACCCCTCTCAATCCACAGCCAAATGAATGAAATAGCATGTTAGCAGTAGACCCAAGGAGCAAGAAATGGTATAAGAAAGCAAGGAGACACACTGGATATTGACCCTTGAGTTACCGTTTATCCATCCACTGCCTTCAATACAGGTAGCTCTGATATATCAAGAGAAGAAGATACATTTAATATAATATCAGTCTTGTTACAGCATACTATCTTTTCGATTACATACAATGCACCTAGAATATCCCTTTGTTTCTTGCTCTCTATGTTTTAATTTTCAGGTAGGTAACCTAGGGGGTCATTAGCATGGAGGGCGGATCGCCACCGCCCAACCGGCGGTGGCGATCTGCCCGCCAGAACACCCTGCCAGACGGCCTGTTACCTCCTGCCACATTAGCATGGCGGGGGTACCGCGGAGGACGGATTTTCCGCCAGTAGACAATGGTCCCGATTGCCTACCGGGAGGGAAAGGCCCATAATATGGTGGTAGTGTCTTGCAGGCACCGCCATCCATATAATGATGTGGCATTTTCAATGCCTTTCCATGGCGGAGACTCCGCATTGGAAAGGCATGCAGAGTTTACTTTGGGGGCATGTTGCGAGCCCCCAGGTGGGTGGGAGGGTGGGGGCTGCACTTGGGGGGTACCCAAGGTACCCCCCAACTTTGGCATGCACAAGCTGGCAGGCACCACGTGGTGCCTGTCACGTTGTGCATGCCAATGCACAACATGCATATATTGCATTGTTGCGGGTGCTGCTTACAGGCAATTAGGATGCCTTGGTGACGGTGGCATCCTAATTGCCAGTGCGGGACTGCCACACCGCTGGCGGCCAGTCCCAGCACTGCTAGGGTGGCGGGTGGACTGAAGTCCGCCCGCCATCCTAATGGGCCCCTATGTTCTGTCCTAAGAAAACACACTCACTGATTCAAAACAACATTCAATGGCAGTTTTATAAACTGCAATGTAACAAACATACGTTACATCCATTACAATGTTAACGTTTACATGGGCTACAAACAATTTCCTAGGCCATAGCGCTACTTTTATGAATATGTGCATCAAAAGAAAAATAAATCAACACCTTTAAAGTGATGAGGATTCTTCCCTTTTATCAGCTTGATACAAAAGGCATGCAAAAATGCGAGCTCATAAGCCTTAACCGCATTCGCGCTGCGGCGATTTTCGCGTTACGCGGCTTTTTCAAAAAGCCACGTTAGATGACGAGCTCAGCTCGTCATCAGCGTGCGAGCGGCGCAACTGATGACGAGCTGAGCTCGTCATCAGCGCCGAAGGGGTTAAAAGATAGTTCTGAAACAGTACTTATTTAATGGAGTTTATCTCTATAAACATGAACAAATAATTAAGAAAATCTCTAAATTCAGTTCAGGCTTCTGTAATTACAAATTTGATCACAAACAGTTTGCAAGGTTTTCTATACCTATTGCAAGTCAAGTCAAAAGAAGTCTTTATTCGATTTTTCATCTTAAAAGACATGCTACACATCCAACATTATGTCTCAATTTCCAAAGTGCAAGCATAGTTGTTAAAAAATAATTTAGTATGAAGTTAAAAACATGAACTGAGACAGATTTAAATCATTTATACACGACTTCATTTGCAGATTAAAAAGTTAAACATAATAAAAAACAGTTATTACAGGATAACACAGTCTAACTCGGACCTTGTAGATTATTTAACTGGGACCTTGATGCGAGTTAATCAACCTCAGGCGTAGAATCCAAGCCCAACCAAGGTATTTTGCAACCCCTATTACTATCAAGGGCGATAGATCAGATTTTAGAATTCTACAGGCTGTAGATGCTGAACGAGTGCCCAGACTTCTAGATAAGGGGCAACATACAGGGGGCATACAAAGAGAAAATGACACACACTTTCACCTTGCCTGATACACAGTGGGCAGTGCTCTGGCCCTCCCTTGCCCCATGATGTAGTTAGGCACCTCAGTGGTAACGAGCCAACTCTCAATTGATGGAATAGTTTACGATCCAGGGGCTTGGTGATGACATCCCAGTACTTTTCAAGGGAAGAGACATCCTTCAAAAGAACAAATGTCGTTGTAAGGTGACTTCCTGTCATTTCCGAATGTCTTTTGCCAACAACCCAATCCCAGTATAGATTTCTCAGTTCTTTTTTGGGAGGAAAGGTGGCCGAGTCAGGGCTATGCCATAGCTCACCAAGCCCCATGGTGCACAGAGTAGATCTTACCCCTTTGAACCATCCTATATTGTCAGAGCCCAGGGAATCCCTTACCTCTAGACATGCTTTGGCATACAGCAGGAGCTCTGGTGTGGTCCACAGACGCCGCCAAAATGCTAGGGGTCTGAATCTCGCTAGGTCTTCCACTGGTTGGCACCCTAAGTCGTACAGGAGCGGGATGAGCGGAGTGGATTTCGGTAATCCAATCGCCGCCCTGAGAAATTTATTTTGGGCTACCTTTAGGGGATCCAGATTACTGTAGCCCCAAAGCTCTGCTCCATACAGAACAGAGAGCAACATTTTTCTGCCATAGATTTTCATGAGCGGGGACATTGGCCGGGTGTAAGAACTTTTATGTTCTTTGAGGAGGGCTCCTCCTATTTGCGCATGTTTTAGTGCCAGGAGCTCGACTTGCGGTTTCCAACTACGGTTTTCACTAAAAGTGTCACCTAAGTATGTGAATAGCCTAGTCTGCTCAAGGGTGGTACCACCCATGGTAATCCCCAAAACAGTAGAGGAAGTGTAGAGGGATTGGTAGAATCACACTTCGGAGTGGCACAGGGGCAGGAATGAAGCATTGAATACTAGCGGTTACTTGACCGCGTTTTGAAAACCCTCTGTTTTGCCGGCTCATGAGGCACGTAATCAGAACTTGGAAAAGACCACTGTGTCTTTCTTTGACTATATTTATTTTCTAGCTTCACCCTGGGCCAACTCATGCCCCGAAGCACAAGCTGACAGCTTATTTTTGCTGTTAGTTTATAGGACTCTAGGCATACTTTAGAACTGAGTACCTTTTAGTAGGGACCATCAGAGGTCCTGATGAACAGACAGTAGGGGACTGTCTGCGAAACATGTCGACCTGGTAGGTGCCAACAGCCCTACCTCACAACCCCGTCTTAACATTCCCAGCCAGGGAAGCGAATAAAATTATTTTTTACACTAGCCAGGGAATTTTTAATTTTTTATTCACATCACGAGGTCCCTACACTTTATAAATTTCACTCACAGTGCACCAAACACATAGTCTTTCATCACTAATACAGTGCTCCCGCGTAGCTCGTAGGTCGTAGCACGCCCCGCCCCGTAGAGGGACGGGAAGACCCCCATGATGAAGCATGACACTAAGGGGTTCTTAGTGTGTGAGGGGTATTTTTAAAAGCACATAGTGCCTTCATCTCACCAGTCTGAGGAAGAGCCTTATTTTTACAACTTCTTTCAAAAATTAAAAACCATAAATTTAACACTTGCACTTTTTAGGTAGAATCTTTTTGTTTATGCACCACCCATTGTAACCCTGGCAGTAATTGGGGTTGGTCCTCTCAGCACCATAAACTTTGTTTTGGACACGTTAACCTCCAGCTCATGCTCGCGGCAAAACAGCTCAAATCTAGACAGGGCCTGCTGGAAACGCTGCCTCGTCTTAGATATTAACAGGGTGTCGTCCTCGAACATGAGCAGAGGTACTTTCATCCCCGCCAATGTAGGAGCATCTGTGGGGTTGTTCACAAAATAATTGGTGACCCCATTAATAAATAGGGAAAACAAAGTAGGGGCCAAAACACATCCTTGTCTAACTCCTTTGGCAACTGGAAATCTATCCGTAACCTCCCCAGGCTTACCCCAACGTACTTGTGCAAAGGTGTGGGCATGTAAATTCACTAAGAGTCGCACAAGAACAGCAGGCATTCCCAATTTCAATAGGCATTCCCACAGCTTGGTCCTAGGAACGAGGTCAAAAGCGGACCTTAGGTCCACAAAGGCTGCGTATAGCTTGCCCTTCCCAAAAACAACTGTCTTCCAATATAGGAGCACAAAACGGAATGCTTGGTCAAGGGTGCTCACATGGGACTGGAAATCTGCCTGCACAAAGGCGTTTGCAGCAGCAACAATTTATCCCCATTGATTTGCAAGACTAACTTACTGCTGCATTTGGGGGAGCTGGTCCACCGTATCTTTAATATGTCTGGTACGAATGGAATAGTGCACTTTTTAAAATATATTGGCTCTAGACGGGCTAGCACCTTTCAGACGATATTCATAGTTATTCCATTATTCATACACTCCATGTTGTGAAGCATTTTTGGAGGTCTTCCACTTGTCCTGCTACTTGTAGCAGGAATCCTGATTTTTATTTTTCTGCTCCACAATGGACGTCCCAGTTCAACCCGAAATAGAGACAGCACTGCTTGTGCTATGATGCCGTGAGTGCATAGTACACTGCTTTGGCACACATCGGCTTCGAGAACTGAATGAGCACTGGTTCTTGTGTTTCAAGCCTGTTTGGCTATACTGTGTACTACCTTTATTCCGGTGACTGCTTTGCCGCCATGATTGCGTATTGGATCTATGCCTTTGATCACAATGGGTCGCGCCACTTGACATTGAAGTACTGATGAACCCCTAAAACGCCAATTGGTATTGTTGTCCCAAGCGTATTACATTGCTGATGAATGCATTCTTCGAGCCACCCTAGCATGTTTTGGCACCTAGTGAAATGAACATCGGCTCTACAATACCCTTTCAGGATGCAGTCCCATCCTTAGCAGCTGCTGTCGGAACTGGATGGACTCATCTTTTCTCCGTAAACCTGCTTCAAGCTGTGCCTCTGGGAATGTCATCTGCGGTTGTGGGCAACAGCAGTGTTGGGTCTACCACTCGGAACACATAAACAATTGGCTTTTTTCATGTTGTGGGAACTATTTGGCCTGTTTTTAAACAAAATTAATCAAAACTGCTTTTGCTTTATTTTTCTTGGCACCATGGCTTTCTGAGTGCTTGTGATTTCAAATAGTACAATGAATTTGTAAGGCTTTTATATGAATATATTAAAGGGAAGCTTGTGTTTAGATTATTTTAAGAGTAATTTTAAACCTATTAACTTTATTTCATGATGACCTGCTGGTTTTTAGATACCTTTTATATATTGACCCTTAGTATGAGGAGTGGGAGTTATGTGCCCGGGTTAGGCCCATGTAGAGATGTAGCTCATTTCGTAAATTGTCTTTTTTTACAATCACATTTCTCCTGTGACCTTTTGCACATAGTTGTGTGCACGACAATGTTGGATTAGTTTCTCTGAAACGACTTTGTTTACATGTCTAGCTTCGCATAACATTATCATAATGCCTCGAACATCATGTACAAGGCCCTTCTATGCACTAGGTACAAATGTCATTCTATCATCATCCACGGGGCGACAGGGCTACATACACATCCATAACATCGCAAATCTATACGCACATCACAAGGCTGCTTTCTATTATAAATAAGGAGCATCCCAAAAGATTACCAGAGGACGCACTTCAGCTGACACAGAGGGTCACGGTATGCTGAGACTTCACCACGCAGCTGTCTGACATCTCTTGAGGGGGTGTCCAATTTGTGACCAAGATGGGCATCTAGATTTTCACCCACCAGGTAATAGGTTTGGATCATCATGCAGGGGGAATCTTGGCTCCACATCTACACACATTCTAGTTACACTCAGAGTAGGGCTTACATAGTAGGAGTAAGCCTGATTAGTGCCTTGTTTATATGCATTGTTTATATACTTGCATATATACACTGTTTTAGCACCATGGTAGAACAATATCCACTATTTGCACATTTAGTGCTGGAAATCACTTTCATCTGCTTCTGTCTACACAAGAATGACGTGGGTTCAATACATATATTGAAGACTTCCCACTGTGTTTTCTCTGTATATTTCTCGGAGTGCAAGTAAGCACGAGTGACTGAGCAGAATGCTCTGATCTGTTTCCACAATCCCTGAAGGGTCAGGGTTGTCATGTTCAGTGGTTGCCAGAAACCATTTGCTCCCTGGTAAGGCTAGGGGGGTTTATGGTGGCACTGTGAGCTAGCTGGTCTCTGGGCCAACATTTCCTACGGGTTGCCCGGAATCAGTCTAAGCACCATTTCCAAAGTTTATGATGTTCAACAAACATGCATGTCCTACGGATTAGTGAAAACTACAGGATTCAAACACAGAGGAGTGTAAGATAATTGTTGTGCACACAATTACCAATAAATGACACAAGACTCAAAATAGAGATCCACACCAATTTTATAAAAATACGTTTTGCTCAAGATTTATTTTAAGACCAAGAACTTCGAAACAAGGCAAGTACATTTTTAAATAGAAATTATTTTCTGTTTTAGTCTTTGCAATGTTAACCTACAGAGGAAAACAATAATGTGGTTTTACAGATAAGTAAGCAACTTACAAATCCGGTCTTCAGGTTTCAGGGTGAGTCATCAGAGGGTAAGGTTCAGCTTAGCGCAAATACTGCACCACCAGCAGCACATGGACGGCCAGGTGCAGAAGTCAAATCTGGAGATCAGGCCAATGTTACCCTATGGAGACTGGGGTGCTTGAAGACACGCTGCTTGCAGGTAAGTAAAGCGGTTGCTGGGCTCAAGCTTCGGATGTTTGGGAAAGCACGGGGGTCCAAGGCAGCATCAAACACACCAGCAGCAGCACAGGGGCGGCCGGGTGCAAACACGATGTTGGGTGCACCAACGCAAGTAAATGGAGAATCTAGGATTTGAGAAATGACTGCAGGCATTTAACAGGAGACTTCACGTAGCACACCAAATAACATCAGAGGTAAGTTGGGATGCTGTATGTCACAAGGATACCGTCAGTTGAGCTCCTCAAGGCCCAGGGACTTCGGGTGCAGGGGTGTCCTTTGACATCGGGTTTCTCTCACAGGAGCCAGTCGCAGTTGGGGAGAGCCTTTGGATTCACACAGCAGGCCTCATTGTGGAGTCCTGGAGGGATCAGCCAACTCTGGACTTGGACTCAGGATCACAGGCGAACCTTTTCTGGATTGGTGGGCCATCTGGACACAGGCTGGAGTCATCGGGTGCAGACTGGTCAGAGATCTGAGATCTGGAGGGCACCTTAGTCCTTTGAGTTGATTTCTTGAGGACAGAGCCACTGTCCACTGTTATTATAGTCTTTTTCAAAGGCAGGGGTTGTGGAGGTTGCTGGCTGCAGGACAGGTGCGGTTCTTCTTTCAAAGACCTTTATGCTGCAGACAGGCTGGAAATAGGCCAAGGCAGAGTTTGTGAAAACTCAGCCACACTACACTGAGTTCCGCAAGCAGGGGAGTGAATTAGGACATGCCGTTCACGCAGATTTTTAGCACTGGATGTTTGTTCCACACTGGAAAATCAGTGTGAATGGCACCATGAGCAGTGCAAGCAGATGTTCTACTCGAGCAGCAGCTTTCTCAAGGCAAACAGAAGGTTTCTCAGTGCGACCGGTAGCTGCCACCACAACCACCACATTAAAAAATCTCATTGGGAGGTGGTCTGTTGTAAGATTTTCCTCGCTTGCGCTCATCAACTTAACATTGGTGAGTGTGAGCGAGGAAAAAAACGCCATATCGCGGAGTAGGAAAAACTTTGCAAACTCTGTGAGCAGAGCAGATTTTCACGCCCAGGCCTAGCTGGAAAGCCTCGGGTCCAGTCAGTGGCCATCATCAGTCATCTCTGCACAGCGTCTTCTTCATCCTTTTTCTTTTTAGGCCGGCAGAAACTAGTATCAGGGACTTGGAAGCCACCTAAATACTAGATTTAGGGTCATTTTAAGGGGCTGACAGGTAGGACCAATGTGCACCTTACCTGGGGTGTCTACACCCTCACTTATGCCACCCTCCTGTGGCAGGGCTGCGTAGGCCGAGCCCTGATTGGAGGAATCCCAACATCTTAACCTCATAGAAGCTATGGAACGTCCAGCTCCAGTGCTGGACGTTCCATTGTGCAGGTGAGGTTCGAACGTTCAACGGCCGACGGCAGCACTACGGAGGTAGTGGTGCCGTCGGCCGTTGAACGTGCGTAGCAATTAAGGGGTTAAAAATGGCGGGGACTGAAAAATGTGCTTTAACTCGCCTCTTTCACCTCAGGTGTGAAGTTGGTAGAGGTGGGCATACCTTCTATTTTTCCTACATTTCCCACCCAAAGTTGGGATTTAGACGGGGGTCTGCCAACTGCTGCTAGTAACAGAGGCTGGTGTTCACATTACAAAGGTGTCAGGTCTTTGAAGCTTCCTTCTCGAGCATTGTGCCCATCCTTGGGGAGGTGTGACACCTCTGCCCAGAATGTGCTTTTTCTGGTCACAGAAAGCAGGTATTCTGGACCCAGGGGACCAGAAACATGTCTGGTGGTGGTAGGCTGCCTAAAACTAGTTTGTGACCACTCCAGGGTTGGTAGGTTTTCAGGGGGCACCTCTGAGGTGCCTTCTGAGCACAATACATTCAATAAATCTCACACCGGCATCAGTGTGGGTTTATTGAGTAAAGCAGTTTGGTACCAAACACTCCTGTGCTCAGAGAAGCCATCAAGGTGCTGTGGAACTCTCTATGGATTCCCTTACACTTACACTATTAGGGAATAGACCCAAATATTGTAGGGGCATATCTGCTCATGCAAATATGCCCACACCTGAGGTATAGTGCACCCTGCATTAGGGCTGTAAGGCCTGCTGGAGGGGTGACTTGGCTATATCTTAGGCAGTGCTGGTTGGCATTGCACACAGGCAGTGTGCCATGTCAACTTTGTTGCTTTGTCTGCATCAGGGCATGCATGCTGCAGTGGCAGTCTTCATGGCCTAGGTGAAGAGGCCCTAGGGGACCTTCTTCAGTCCCAGTGCCCGTAGTACCCAGGAACCATTTATTAGGGACTTACAGGCGGCAAAAGGGCCAATTTTGTAACAGTTTTAGGGAAGAAGCACTGGCACAGGGGACCTGGTTGGCATGGCATTTTCTGAAAATGTTTGCATGTTTAATTTCACCTAATTAAATAGGTATCGAGTGCAATATCTAAAATGTGTTTAACTGTGAAACCCGTGGATTGCTCTACGGTTTATACATGTTCTTATTTCAATTCCCTTCTTTGGAACAAAAAATAATGGAGACCAGATGGGTAATTGCGATGGTCTAATAAGTGTGTTGCAATAATATTGATCTACTTACTATGTAAGGTGTTCTGATACTAGTTCAGTGAGCTCAAATACTTCACTACAAGGTATGGGTGCGACTGATGCTAAATTGATCTTACAATCATAACTTGTACATGGAGGTAATAGGCTTGCTTTTTTTCCTATAAAATACATCAACATTTTTACAAATTCGTAAGCTTTTTGCACATTTATTTTTCTGAGACTTGTGAACTAAAAACTCCTCAAAGAACCATACCCTGCCTATCTGACAAAGTTATGTTGATTGGCGCATTCACATGGGACACACATGATTGCATGGTGTTTGCTACCAGATTTTGACCAGACTTAAATTCGACACTTGACAAAACAGCTCCTTCATTGTACAGAAATCTGATTTTACACTGGCAGTGGATTTTCTACATCTGGTGTTACTTATACTCGATTCATTCATGTCCTAGGTTTACTTCAACAATCTTCAACAAAATGTCTCGTCTACAACAGTACATTAATTTTGTATACATAATCTTTCTCTTTCTTCATTATAGATATGAGCTTTTGAATTGCTTAGTTGCTTAGATTATGGAAATTATGATATTATAGTCACTTCTTACGGATCCACGGATCCACGGATGATCTAACCGTACCACCATATCTTTGAATTTAGAACCTTTAGTAGAAAGGTTGACTAATTGTGCTAGTATATCCTCCAACTCATGACCTTTTCTCTTCAGGCCTACCATTGTCACCCACTAAACAGTTAAATGTGGTAATATACCTTATTAGATCTTGATGACATGGTTTAAAGTTTAGTTACTCATTATTCTGAGGAAGGCTATGGGCTCAATTTTGAATATTGCAGAATACTCTACCACAAATATGACAGAGTACTCTGTCTGCCAAATTCATGGTCCACCTGTTTTGTTTCCAGACAGTAGTGCCCCTGATGGATTTGCCATAAGAAACCTTACACTGATGGCCCCCAGGTGTTGGGGCCATCTGTATCAGCACATCAAACCGTCTGCCCAATTGCAGTGGGTGGTCTAATGTGCTTTTTTCTCTTCTTGACTACCAGTAAATTCCTGGCAATCGCAAAAAGAAAAAAGAAAAATTACCACAACACCCTGAGAGAAAAATCCCTGGGTGTGAGGGCCATTTGTGTTCTGTTTTACACAAACAAAATCTCACTTTGGAAGTTTGTGTTTGTAGAACAAAACAGTTTGCTGAGTCTAAGTTTGGATGTGTAGTAAAGTCATCATTTCTGCACTGATAACTCACAATATTTGATTGATGCTGGTGGTTACTGACTTTACCAGTACCCTGGGCTCTGCTGACCAGGCCCAGGGCCAATGCTCTGTCCTCAAAATGTATTTGGTAATTGGTATAATTCTAATTGGCAAAAGCAACCTACCTGCATGTCCATAGCGTATGATAGGGCATGTAGGTTTAGCGACCCCAATAGACTTAACAAACTTAAGTATGCACTGCTGTGCTGTCTTGTGTCATTTTAAAGCCAAGCCTATCTTGCAGACTTGTTTTAAGATAAAACTATCTCCAAATTTCACTTTGTCCAAATTTCTCTTTGGGATTAATAGATTAATAGTACCTTCAACATCCAAAACTTCCTTTGTATTAAAATTAGGATCTGCCCTAGGTGCCCCAATGGTAGAGTGTACTGTTGTGAAATGCAAAGACAATATAAAATATGTTTTATAAATCTTGGTAAGGAAAAGTAGCCAAAGTCGTTTTTCTCTATTTCCGTGCTGCTGGCTCCATGGGCTAACATGGGAAGGCTTCATTAAACTTAATAAAGTCTAAGTTGTTATTGGTGCCAGCTTGTCATATCATTCAAGCAATCAAAATAATCGTTACAATAAATCACATACCTTACCATGGTTGGATTCAGTATAACTATTACAGGAAAGCAGTTTTAGAACTTACAATCCTTAAGTTACCTAAACAGCCCAGTAGTAGCCTCTTCTGATTGGCCACCCTTTTATTTTCTGAGCCTAGCTGCACTATGAGTTGGTGTGAAGAGGCCTGGGCCTGCAACAATACAGCCTTTTGGTTGTAGGAGATATACTTCCTGGAATATCCTGGGAGAGAAATGGTCAGGGAAGATAAGTTGGTCTTCAAAGGCAGAAGAACAGATGTCAGAACACCCAGGCCAGCCTCTTCTTCCCTGACTAACAGCCAGATGGGAGCCCCCCTAATTAGATTAGGAGGAAGACTGGAAGGGGGGGGGGGGGTTGAACTCAGATGTTAAGTCACAATTTTGGGTTGGGTGACACAGGTATACACAACAAGGAGATAATCTTTCCATTGCATTCTGGGTCAAAAATATATATCACACTTTCCAAGAAGTGGTTTCAGCAGAGGGAGGTAGCTTTACCCAAATGGTTTGTGTGTCCCACACTCCTGCCAGCCTGAAGGTTAAATATGGGAAAGCTGCATAAGCTCCTCAGACCACTTTGTGGAACACTGCATTCTGGGTCAAGCATATGCCACATTTCGCAGGAAGTGATCATAGAAGAGGGAGGTAGCTTTTCCCCTGTTGGTTCAGGTGTTGTTCCCCTGCCCCACCAGCCCATAATGAAGGATACATATGGAAGAGCAGCAGGAGCTCCTCAGATCACTGCCTGGAACATCAGAAAAAGAAGGACTGCACCTTCACTCACAATGATTTACAAAGAAAGGACTGTGCTTGACTCAAAGGAAAATGAGTGGACTCCCTGATCAGCCATAGGTATATCAGAACTGGAAGAGTCATCCGCCAAGACAAAGAGAGGATCATCCCAGCTGACCAGTCACAACTGGATGTGTCCTAAGCTGTGCAGTTGCATTGTGGGAAATTGAGTCCTAGCCCCAATAGGCAATCCAGTGTCTCTGAATAGTTGGCTGGTGCTACTGGCCCTTAAGATTCCCCAAAGGAACTCAGAACCAACAAGATCGCAAAGTCTGAAAACTTTCTGCAAAGTTTTACAGAAAAGCTCAAGGAGGAGACCGGCTTGAAGGCGAGAGTCAAACCACCATTGTTGACTCCCGAATTGGCCTCACCATGCTGGTTTGTCTTGCTTTAAGGTCTGTAGCTCCCAGCCGTTGAGGACAAAGAGTTCCAGATCCAGATCCGATTAAAACCGAGGACTCATCGTTGAGGGAAAAGCTCCAAGAACAAGACTAAGTCCGAAGGTAAACTTTTGACCTGGACTTAGCACTCTGTTTATCCAACCCGTGCTCCATCATGGTCGGCCTAAAACTTTGACTTTGTCCTGGTCCAACACGACCAGAAAGCTGTCAGTGGCGCTTTATACTTTTTGGCGATAGAGTGCACAATTTGTGAAGCACTCTGTAAAAATACATTTGTTTGTTTCCTTACATTGGATTTTTGCTGGTTTAGTGTCATTTTGAAGGAAAAATATGTCCCATTTTGATAAATTGGTATTAGATTTTTATTGTGTTGTGTGTTTTACTTATTTACTATTTTGTGGGTATTAAATGATTGAGGGGTGGGTTGGGTTTAACATGAATTACTTTACTGAGACTTGACTGGACCTATTCATGATTGTGGTATTATTACTAGCTGAGGGTGCATACTCTCACCTACTAATATCCCAATTTCCTACACTTGATAAGCAGTGGTCGAATCCAGGACTTGTGTTTAATAACACCATTCTTTATTTGATTGAGGTAGTTAAAAAAATTAATTGATCTAGTGCAAACATTGTTTTTGATTGTTCATTTGTACTAATATTAATTGATTCATTTTTGATTTTTTTCAAAATTCCTCTACTTCTGCAAAGTTTTTGTTTTTAAATCCAAGCTATACCATGGAGCTTGATCTAGCTAGCATAACAACTCTCCAAGTTGTAGAGTTTAGGGACCAATTTAGGGCTAGAAGGATTACTAGCACCCTCCAATTCCAGCAAGGCAGTTCTGATAAAGGCCCTTGTGACCTGGGCAGAAGCCCAGCTAGAGGATCAACACTCTAGCATAGAGGAGGTTCCAGAGAGAGACATACAGGGGGAAGAAATGAAGAAGACCTCAGTAATGAGGTAGTTGGACACCTTCCCCCACACACAGTAACCAGGGCATCATCTAGAGCTAGAGGTGGAAGAGGATCCACAAGAGGGAAAGAGAGCTTGAGGCACAACTGGCTTGTATAGCCCTAGAAGCAAACAAGCTGGTTCTGGTCAAGATGAAGTGGGAATGTGAGGAGAGTAGTACCACAAGAGGTGGTACAGAGAGGAGGACGGTGCAGCAAAAAAGGGAGGAGTATCCAAGGGTGGTGGGTTTGACCCAAGGCTACCCAAGGGAATTGTCCCTAAGTATCAGGACGGTGACGACATGGACAAATAGCTGAAAGCTTTTGAAAGGGCCCTTAAGATGAGGACAGTGAGTGCTCAGTACTGAGGTTCACTTCTGTGGGAACTGATTCCAGTAGCAGGGAGAGATAGATTCTTGACCTTAGAGCGAGAAGAGGCTGAATTATATCCCCAAATGAAGCAGAGTTTGATGAGAAGGTTTGAATTTTAGGGACAACCAGAAAGTCAGTACCCAATCCTGGGTTGACTTTGTAAAGGTGCTAGAAGGCTAGAAACAGGGAAACAAGGTAAATCCCTGTGAGGGGCTGTACATGTTCATGAAGGAGCACATATTGGACAACTGCCTTTCTGAGAAGGTATACTAGTATCTAGTTGACGCTAAACTGTCTAGTGCCAGGGAACTGGGTGAGACAGCAGATGAGTGGGTTAGCACAAGGGTGACCAAGAGGAACCAGGTAGGTGATCATAAGAAAGGAAGACAGGCCCCCTCCCAAGGAAAAGCCCAGTATAACCACAATAAAACAACAGAAAGCATTCTAAAAAAGTTCCCAAACACAAGCCCAAGCAGGGAATCCCCAGAACCAATGTACTGACAAGGGACAGAGGTATCAGGGAGGAAATGTTAACCACTATAAAGACGTAGTCGTGTTTTGATTGCTTGCAGTCAGGGCGCAAAAGTGGAGATGTAGTCTGCACAAAGAAGACCCCACATTGGTGGTCAGGCCAAGGGGATTGCTAATGTAAGTGTGGGGGTAGACGTTTGCTCAGAGATGGGAAAAGGGTATGCAGAGGTGACTTTAGTTTTTGTGGGTGGTGTGGAAGTTGCAACTCTGACAGCCTTACCTTAAAGCATGGAGTGGTACAGGCAAAGGCCTAAGATCATTATGGACTGAGGTTGAGGTTCTTAGGGTTACAGTGTTATGTGGCATTTTAGGCTCCAAGTGAATTTTCCCGATTCATGCCCTTATATAGGTACAATTCACATTGCTCCAATATGGGCATAGAAATCAAGCCAATATTTAGATATAACCCATGCAGACCAAATACAGGCATGGCTACTTCCACCTTGTACCAAACGTCACAATGATTTCTTGGAAAAATGGCTTAAGCAGTCAGGGACCTTCCCTTGCTTTAATATTGATTTATCCAAGAACTCATGTACTTTGCAAAGAACGACTATTCCCTAGGGGTTCCTTCCTGACGTTATTACGCCCGACTATACGTCAAACAATGGCATTCCTAGACACCTTTAAGGTATAAATATACCTTCACTTGCTCTAGCAAGACAAATTGGTTCGGAGCAGTTCGACTATCTACTTGCCCAACGCAGCTCGCTACAGCACGTGCCGCAGGAAGCCGACTCTCTAGCTGACGCACTGATCAAGAGGCTGCCTTTCTCTCGCCGCAAAACCAGCTCCAGTGTTTCCAAGATCCCCTTGTGGGGTGTTGGGAAATCGAGTCCCGAGAATGAGATACCAGACCTCCTTCATTCTAAACTAAGGTATGGAGCTGATTAGAACCTAGAGAAATCTTGGATAGATTCTTGGCAAAGAAAACTAAAACCTGTGCTACACAATACTTACTTCTTCACGCGTACTAGACTTAGGTTTGGTACATTGGGGTAGGCATTTTAGAAGCACCAGTTGAGTATTTTTAGTCATTGTTATTTATGTTCAACAACAAGAGCGCTCATGCTCTCCCCACCTCCGGTAATTCAAGCCTCGCTGTCACTCGCAACTCCGTTCTTTCACAATTATACTTCCAATGTTGATGCGTTTCAAGCCAGGTACGCCTCTTCCTCTGGACTCAGCACAGGGGAAATCAAGAACCTCACCACTTGCTCCATAACACCATTTCATTCAATGGAACACCGCCCTAAGTGGGCGTGGCTCACTTTTGACTCCCAGCAGCACGCAACTCCGTTCTTTCACAATTATACTTCCAATGTCGACGCGTTTCAAGGCAGGTACGCCCCTTCATCTGGACTCAGCACAGGGGAAATGAAGAACCTCACCACTCGCTCCATTACACCCTTTTATTCAATGGAACACCGCCCTAAGTGGGCGTGGCACACTTGACTCCCAGCAGCATGCTGGTATTTGCAGTCCCAGAAGAAGTGAGTAATTTACATCCTTAAGTAGGCTCAGTTCCCCTGTATTGTTGGCTGTATTATCTTCCTGTAGGAGGATGGAAGGTCAGATTGCGAGTATGATCACCCCGGGAGAGTGTGCTCACCAGAGGGAATAGTTTCCTTCATTAGCCACTACGTTCTCATCTGCTTATCCAAACTGAGCCGAAGGCGATGCTCTTCTCTGCGGCATAGGGCAGCCGCTTAATTCAATGTTCAACAACAAGAGCCCTCATGCTCTGAGAAGGCATACAGCACTCTTCCCACCTCCAGTAATTCAAGCCTCGCTGTCACTCGCAACTCCTTTCTTTCACAATTATACTTCCAATGTTGACGCGTTTCAAGGCAGGTACGCCACTTCATCTGGACTCAGCACAGGGGAAATGAAGAACCTCACCACTCGCTCCATTACACCATTTTATTCAATAGAACACCGCCCTAAGTGGGCGTGGCACACTCTTGACTCCCAGCAGCATGCTGGTATTTGCAGTCCAAGAAGAGGTGAGTAATTTACATCCTTAAGTAGGCTCAGTTCCCCTGTATTGTTGGCTGTATTATCTTCCTGTAGTAGGATGGAAGGTCGGATTGCGAGTATGATCACCCCGGGAGAGTGCGCTCACCAGAGTTAATAGTTTCCTACATTAGCCACTCCGCGCTCATCTGCTTATCCAAACTGAACCAGAGGCGGTGCTCTTCTCCGCGGCATAGGGCAGCCGCGTAATTCAATGTTCAACAACAAGAGCTCTCATGCTCTGAGAAGGCACACAGCACTCTTCCCACCTCCGGTAATTTAAGCCTCGCTGTCACTCGCAACTCCGTTCTTTCACAATTATACTTCCAATGTCGACGCGTTTCAAGGCAGGTATGCCCCTTCATCTGGACTCAGCACAGAGGAAATGAAGAACCTCACCACTCGCTCCATTACACCATTTTATTCAATGGAACACCACCCTAAGTGGGCGTGTCACACTCTTGACTCCTAGCAGCATGCTGGTATTTAACAGTCCCAGAAGAGGTGAGTAATTTACATCCTTAAGTAGGCTCAGTTTCCTTGTATTGTCGGCTGTATTGTCTTCCTGTGGTAGGATGGAAGGTCGGATTGCGAGTATGATCACCCTGGGAGAGTGCGCTCACCAGAGGGAATAGTTTCCTTCATTAGCCACTCTGCGCTCATCTGCATAAATACATTTATGTATGTATTTATTTATGGTTTAGGAACTATACAATGCTCTTACAGTATTATTTTATAATATTGTTCTCGCTGTATGCATTATATTTTGCAGTCTGCTTTAAGATTGTAGCAGTTCACTTTTCTTGCATGAGACAGAAGACTGTTCAATAAACCTTTTATTGAAAACGCCCGTATCTCTATTTCTCTGCAACTCTGTAGAAACGAAGCATGCACGAGTGACTGAGTGAAGATACTTATCTATTGTTTCCGCGACTCTAGAGATACATTTCTTATTCTTGGGAAACAAAGTTGTCATGTTTATGCGGTTGTCAGAAACTAATCCCTTCTTGTGAATTCGAGAAAGTTTCTAGTGACCTTTGAGTTAGCTGGCACTCACTATTAAGTTTAATATATTCGATGGAGACCTAGTCGACCTCAGTCCTATGTCTAATCTATAGGATATATTATTCCAATCTGCAGAGCCTATTGGGAATATAGGAATTACACTACATGGCGCCCAACGTTTGGTAAGGCATTCATTTAACTCTAGATACTAAAGTAACTCAGTCGTGATTTTCTCAGAGACCCCTTTTTTCCTGTAAAATACTCCAATAGACGTCTGGAGTGGGTAAAAGGATAAAATATCCGCCATAACTGAGTAGGACGAAAATCCAATGTATTAGTTTTTGGTTTGTTCAACGTTGAAGGATACAGTGTTCGAAAATATTGTGCACCTTATCTTTGTTTCCTTGAAACTTGCTCTGCAAACTTACAGTCAACAAAATGAGTAATCCTGAGAACGGTAGAGCTACAGGCAATATTGCCATCGCAGGCTTTAACGTTACAGGAGACCGATGCGGATGCTTTAATCATCCCAGAAAATTTAAGGAAAGCCATCACTATAAAACTTATAACAAATGGCCTATCATCAAGAGGTGGTAGGGTAATTTTTGTAATAGAGGCACATGAATATCGTCAGACAGAGGTATTCTATTAATGGATTATCTTCCCTGAAGCAAATCCAGTATCACATGTGTTTCACTTCTACAAGGAAGAGGAACATCCAATGGAAAACACTCCTTTCGAGGATATTGAAATTCCACTAACTTACCAAGAGCATGCGCTCTGGTTTAAAGGCGCCCTACAACATCAAAATCACATTACCAGGCTCGGTCCACTTGGTGGACCAGGAGCAACATGGCCGGTATTAGCCAGCTATACACCACATCCTGCCATTGAAGAAATGTCAGATGCTGAACTATTAGTTCAACTAAAACAACTAATAAAAATACATAGACAATTGGTTCAATAAGTCATGCGGACTCTAACAGTCCAACCTCCTATAAGGATTCCACAACACACCACTTACCAGGGGAACAGAAAAAAATAACACCACAGACTATACAATCAGTCATTGGTAAATTACCCGCAAAAAGAGAACAAATTCCATTCTGGATAGCTCAAAAAATTACTCAAATCAAGGCAGTATTTCCTGATACTACCCCTCATGAGAAACACAGGATACTAACGATCTGTTTACCAATGGGGATCGCACCACACGTAGAGGACTATGACACTTGGGGTACAGTCTTTGCTGCAATCTACACCAAAACACATGGTGTTCCGTCTATGGCTGTAATACCAGACGTCCTGAAACAGATTCAAAATGAATACAGGGCAGAGCCTGCTTTAAATCTAGGTATGAAATTACTGAAAGATTTCAAGCAGGTCTCAACAATAATATTAGCTAATATTAAAGGTGAGCAGCATCTGTGGTGATCCGCCGAAAGCTAAGAGAATTTGATGTAACTGAGCAACCACAAGAATTAGCCAGAATATTATAAAAATCCTATGAAGAACTAGATAGAGACAGTTTGGGTGGTAAATTGGTGAAACCACAGCTGACTGAAAGTCCTGAAAAGGTTTTTATGACAAACACTCTCACTCTTCCTAAAAAGAAGTGGGAGAACACCAAACAAACTTCTAAAGAGAAGTGTTCTCACTCGCGAGGTAGGTCTCCTCAAAAGGAGCCCTCTGAAAGGAGATATAACCTCAGGAATAGGGATAATTTGAGAAAACCTGATAGATATCAAGACACTGATACACGTTCCTCTAGTACCTTTCAGACTTCATTACAGAAATCTGAAAGAAGAGGACGGTCAGAACTAAAGGAAGAACGCGTGAAGTCCAAAGACGAGCAACACTTTCCAAAAAATAAGAAAACACAATTCTCTAAAAAGAAGGTAGCAGGTCTAAAAATCACACATGCCGAGGAACTTGAGGACACAACTCAAGAATGGGGAGTGGGCTCAGACAATGTTGGACAGCGCAGCAGAAGTAACCGTAGCTCACAAGATCTTGAAGGATCATCTGGAAACAGTGGACTTGAATGAGTACATCAAAGTTGAAACTGCTGATACCAGGGTTAGTGTCCCACATAAGTTATATGAAATAAAACTCAGAAGGGAGGGGGATAAAACTAGAAAACTAAGAGCACTCTTTTGGGAGAAGCTTTCTAAGGGTTATGAGATTCTTCTAGCTGAACAAGACTGGCCACCTGAATTTGTCAGGGAGTGCCCACATGGTGAAGACATCATTATGCCAGCCTTCTCCAATCATATTCCAATTCATAAAAAATATACTTATGCAAGTAAATGTGTGGGAGCCCAGGCTCCTGCATTATATAAAAATCATGTAGGATGGGATGAGGATTCTCCTCAACATAAAATCCAGTTAAAAACTCAACCAACTGCACAAAGGCAGTACCCAGTTAAGCAAGAAGCTAAAAAACAAGTCAGAGAGATATTGGATCAACTTGAGTACCAAGGGGTGCTTGAATCATGCACCTCGTCAATGAACAATCCTTTGTTTCCTGTCTCCAAATTAGACAATTGATATTGTCTAGTTTTGGATTACAGACATTTAAACTCCTGTTGCAAACCGTTTGCAGTACAAAATGCACACAGTGCAGCACTAATTACCAACATTGTGCATAAAAAATATACAACACGATAGATATTTCTAACAGTTAATTCTGTCAAAACATTGCACCGGAAACAAGTATTTGACCACTTTCTCAATCATGGGGACACAACGTCAATTTTGTCGTCTCCCCCAGGTATTCAAGAATAGTCCAGGGTTATTTTCAGCCAGAGTAAAGGAGTTACTTCAAACGTATGATGATGAAGCATTATCATAGGTTGATAACATCTATTTAACAGACGATGACTTGGACAGGCACTTGAACAGGGTGAACACCATAATATTGGGCTTCGCCTCTGAGGAGTATAAATTCAATTTAAAAAAATCACGAATTGCCCACTTCAACGTCCTGTTTCTAGGATATGAATTATCAAGTGAAGGCAAAAGGCTGGCGGCAAATTTTCTAGGGAAATGTGTGCTGCTCCAACCTCCAAAAATGCTGAAAAACTTACAGTAAATTCTAGGTTTCTTAAATTTTGGAAGAACTTATATTCTAAATTACGCAGAAAGGGTTAAACCTCTCTACAAATTAATAAAACCTGATTTCAAAACAGTTATTTGGACTCAAAAACACACAGAAATGTGACATTCTGTATAAACAGGCATGTTAGCAACAACACATTTACAAACACGCGTAAGCGTACGCAACTAAGAGATCCAAATCATTCCAGGAAAATGCAGATTCACGTATTTAAACTTTAATGAAGGAGAAAAAGTACCCATAACTTACAAATCACACTTGTACACACAAGCTGAAATGAAATTCACTTCTACAGAAACAAATCTGACAGCGGTTCAAACTGCAGTAGCAAAAGAGAGAGCCCTCGCACAGGGTAAGCGCATAATGTTTGTATCTCCTGTACCTGCCTTGAAGGCGGTGACAAAAGCGAGCATTCCAAATGCTAAAGCTTTACATCCAAGATGGAGACAATGGGTTAATTCTCTTGCTGCAACAGACATTGAATACATTTTTTACCCCTATTTAAAAACACAAGAATTTCTACAATATGAACAAGAATATCCTCTGGATAAACAGAAGAGGGACCCTGAGAAACCAATTCTTAGGGAGCATCCAACCAGGGAGAAAGGTAAACTAAAGAACATCTACGGATGTCCCCAATTATATTTAGCACTAGGGCAATAGCTCCAAAATAAAAAGACAGTCACCCACTTAACAGCTAGATTGATAATTTATTTATTTATCATTATTAGATATTTTATCATTTTTTTAAAAATAGAAAAAAGTCAAAGAACATTTACAAAAAGGTCATCCATGAGAATACATCAGAAATATTACAAGAAACAATACAAATTTGCGTAAAATTCACAAGCCCAACCCAAAAAGAGCAATATCAGGGAGAACACATATAAAAGTACACACTATATCGTCAACAACCGTAAAGAACATACATTTAAGGCAAACAATTAATCAGAAAAACAATAAATGACAAATTACTAAATGAGAACATCCAACATAACACAAAACACAATATACAGTAGAATCATACCAAACATTAACCAAAGAGACGGGAGAGAAAAGCGCCGACGCGCGTTTCATAAACTACAATAAACACAATAAAAATTCCTTCATCAGGGCGCACATTTCAATATTATTATCTTAGTTTGTGACCCGGAAATGGTCATCAGAAGGATAGTAGTATAACACAGTTTGCACAGCTCGGCTGAAGAAGCTGTCTGTGGGGGAGAATGTTAGAGAAAAAATAACAAGAATTTAAAACAAGAATACTGAAGGCCAAAAGCTTAAGCAACACATTCCAATTATACTGCAAAAACAGCCACAGGCACTCCAAAGGACAAATATAAGAGAAAAACAATACAGAAAAACAGTGAATGGTTATATATATGACCTTTCAACCATAGATTACGCCTTATAGCCCAAACCAACGTGTAAAGAATCACAAAAAAGAAAAAAACATCACTAGTATAAAAACCACAAACCTAAGAAGCCTAGAAGCGATGGTTCAGTATTATATAAATACCAAGAGTAGAGGATAGTCTGAAACAAACACCAAGTGGGATGGAGTATCCTAGATGGAACCAAATAAAGGAGAGACATAATGAGAACTAGTCTCAAACAGGATGTTGAACTGCTCACAATGGAAAGAGCAGGTAAAATCAGGCATGAATCTCCCGGGTGGACAAGGAAAGAACAATGAACCAACAAGCTCCAAACCCAGTACTAAAGATTTAAAATACATCGGGTAATCGGAAAAGTGGAAAAAAAAGGAAAAAAACGCTCACCTGAGTTCCAGAAATTGGATACAACGAAGCGCTAAGACAGCAGAATATCAAGAGGTGGTAACCCGGTCAGTAACAGAGGTAGACAACAAGGCTCCTCAATCAGCCAAAATACAGGAGTCGAACATAGAACTACCTATGCAAAAACAGGATCGAAAGGTATAACAAACATTTCTAGCAATGCGTCTAAAGGACTAATGAAGCGTCTTTTAAGGCAGAATAACGATCACAAGGTCAGACGACAATAGAGCCCAAAGAAAGCATAACTTGTCTAATATTATTACAAAATACGAGCTGTCAATAACTTTAAAACAGCGGTCACCTCTGAAATTTAGGGGAGTGCACGATGATGGCTTCCATAATTCTTAATTGCAGTGGAACCTAAAAATATGGGCAAAATGAATAAGATTAGCGGAAAAAAAGAATAAGGTAAGACAGGACAGGGGGGAGGGGGTGGGGGGGAAATCATGTTTGGAGAGAACGACTTTCAGAGAGCCTCCGTGTATAGCCCTGTTTTGCAGGACTTAAATGAAACAATAAAAAGTCAAAGCAACGTATTGCAGAAGCCAAAGACCTCTGAAGAGAAACCACCCATCCCAGCAAGGCCTGTCTGGATTCCAAATTTGGGCCTTCCTACAGACAACCAGTACCTGTGCTAGCGATCCACGGATCAAGAACAGTATTACTGCTGCTCCTTGCTGGAAGAAATGAGAACAGGTTTGTATCCATCGACCTTCTCAAACCTCATCATGTGGCCAATCATAAGTAGTAGGCCATATGGACTCCAGAGATGTAGCAGACCCCCAAATCTGGCTACAATCCAAGAGGTTCAAACTGAGAGACTGATAGCGTTTGAAGACTCTGCAGTACAGAATATAGGACTATGCAACAAAGGCATGGAACTTGTGCCTCTTGACACCCAAATAACAGTTTGTAAAGAAATTCCTGTCTTCAATAAAATTGCATCTGACTATACTAATATGACGAGTGATCAAGTGGTTCCAGCGATTTCATCAAATTCTGAAGCAATCCCTACAATTGACAGAACTGCCTCTGGCTATTTAAATGAATTTTGATACGTTTTCCGAGGATCCCAGCGAACCTGAAATGATGCCAGCTAAAAGAACTTTTTAACATCATGGATGCTGCAGATATTCCTCTGCTGTGCTGGACCTTAATGTAAATGGGGGTGGTCATGACGAGCTCAGCTCATCATGAGCACACAAGAGGTGTACCTCATGACGAGCTGAGCTCGTCATGAGCATCGAAGGGGTTAAAGAACAAGCAACAGAACTCTTTCATCAACTGGAAAAGACTTATCTGGTGTCACCATGGATTGAAGTATGGATTGTGTTGGGTATACTTCTTCTTCTACTTTGGTTGACTCTGGTATTTACCTTGGGAATGCTGATCAATGGGAGATATAGTACAAAGGACACAGCAAGTAAGAACATCAACTTACTCCTCAAGCCACACAAATCATCCGATTGTGAGCATCACAGCCATTCATATACCTGGTGGTATAGCTTGGGACAGAACTGATTTTGACATCCTTGGTCCTGCAGAGCTGTTGAAGATTTCCCACCAATTCAAGGTTTCCTTGAGTGACTATGTTTCACCCAGCACCTTTTCTGATTATTGGGACTTTGAGACTGTTAATAATATGATGTCAGACTTAGAAATGTCTGCAAAATTTACAAATCATGAATACTTAGAAGGGTCATCAGATTATGAACAAATGTACTGTTATAATCACTATGGTCATCATTTCTTGCATAAATCTGCAAACGCTAGAAATGTACTGAAATTTAACCAATGGGAACATTGTCCTACGCCACCGAAGGGTAGCTCAAAAACATTTTATGAAAAATTTCCATACTTTTCAAGTTTTAATGTTTCAAATCCAGAAACATTTTACTTTAAAAATGTTAATAGGACAGGAATGAAAAGTATGTTGACGAATACAAAGCAAATTTATTCTGCGGCCTTTTATGCTCATCTGTCTACATTAGGCTTTGACTTTCGGAAAGACACCATTGATCCAAATTTTAGGAATCTTTCTAATGGAAGTTACATTATGTTAAATGATCACAGCTACTGTGGCATGTTGACAGGAACCCACTATCTCGTAACTGTGTCAGCCAGGGTCACTGGCAGTATGCAAGTATTGTTTCCAAAAACTAAGACAGACGGGGAGTCGCCATTATGGCCTTCACTGAACATCTCTTCTATACGAATTGATACTTTAAGCAGAATGAAATTCATTCTTATACAAAAAATTGTGCCACTGACCTCGGCCAAAGAGACGTATGATCTGCAAGTTGCATGGACTTCTGCAGAAATACATGCGCTTTCATCGACAAGCTGCCCTATAAATTTCTCAGAAATGTTAGGTCGTATCTTAAACATGTCTGATACGAGTGGTATTGTACATGTATTTGAGATTATTTTTTCGGGACTGTTAGCACTCTTTGAAGCAGTCCTAGGCATATTTCCAAACTTCGTGCACTCTGTGTTTGGCGGCCTGCCTCTCGTTTTGGGACTCGTAGCAGGGATACTATTTTTGCACATTCTGCTCCGATATGGCAAGCCAAGCCACCATCGACACCCAGATCACCTTGGAGAACACTCTCCTGGCAATGATGTGTCGTGAGCACATGATACAGATACTGGGATTGACTCGTTTAAGAGATTTGAATACCACGTGGTTCTATCATTCCGACCAATCTGGCAAGATTGCATCCTACCTGTTCTACGATGCCTGCTATGTAGAGAAGAAGGTGTGCCGGACATCTGTCTGACACTGCCATCAGTGCTGCCATCGGAAGATGATACTTTACTTGAACCAGTAATGGCTCATGCACTGTGTTGTCCCCAGCGGCTACCAATCCTGATGACGACATTCATTGAGATCTCACAGACGCAAAATGCAGACGATGAGATATGTGGAGCAACAGGTGCACAGGTACTATCTACTTCTAACATTGCTAATGCGTATGACGCTGAAGGCGATGCTTCTCATCTATGTGCAGTTTCTCTGCTTAACGAGGTAGTCCAATTTTCACCTACAATAGTAGACTAATTCTTTACAAGCTTAGAAGATTTGATGTTTTCTCAAAACAATTACACTGTTAGCTTGTTTCCGGTCCAGGGAAGGCATGGCTTGGCATTTCGGGCTGGACTGTTCCCATGAGGGACAGGGTCAGACTGATTTGCGAATGGCCATGTCTGAACTGGGATGACAGAGTGGGCTAAAGAACGGTGATGGATTAAACCCAGATCAGTTGACTGGGGGTGAGTGCTTGTATTGTCAACGCTCTGTCCATCTTTTCCTTTGGTTTTTCTTTGTTCGCCATAAGTTGGCAGGGTATGCTCAGACGTGAGTCCGTTGCTCACTTTGCCACTGGATTCAAGCAATCCGGGCTGAAGACGGCTGTAATGCCGGAAACCGGTCCTCGGAAGCTTGTTTCCGGTCCAGGGAAGGCATGCTTGGCAGTTTGGGTTGGACTGTTCCCATGAGGCACAGGGTCAGACTGATTTGCATATGGCCATGTCTGAACTGGTGTGGCAGAGTGGGCTAAAGAACGGTGATGGATTAAACCCAGATCAGTTGACTGGGGGTGAGTGCTTGTATTGTCAATGCTCCATCCATCACCACCTTTGGTTTTGCTTTGTTCGTCATAAGTTGGCAGGGTATGCTCAGACGTGAGTCCCTTGCTCACTTTGCCACTGGATTCAAGCAAGCCGGGCTGAAGACGGCTGTAATGCCAGAAACCGGTACTCGGAAGCTTGTTTCCGGTCCAGGGAAGGCATGGCTTGGCAGTTCGGGCTGGACTGTTCCCAGGAGGCACAGGGTCAGACTGATTTGCATATGGCCGTGTCTGAACTTGGGTGGCAGAGTGGGCTAGAGAACGGTGATGGATTAAACCCAGATCAGTTGACTGGGGGTGAGTGCTTGTATTGTCAACGCTCCGTCCATCACCACCTTTGGTTTTGATTTGTTTGCCATAAGTTGGCAGGGTATGTTCGGACGTGAGTCCCTTGCTCACTTTGCCACTGGATTCAAGAAATCCGGGCTGAAGATGGCTGTAATGCCGGAAACCGGTCCTCGGAAGCTTGTTTCCGGTCCAGGGAAGGCATGGCTTGGCAGTTCGGACTGGACTGTTCCCATGAGGCACAGGGTCAGACTGATTTGCATATGGCCATGTCTGAACTGGGGTGGCAGAGTGGGCTAAAGAACGGTGATGGATTAAACCCAGATCAGTTTACTGGGGGTGAGTGCTTGTATTGTCAACGCTCCGTCCATCACCACCTTTGGTTTTGCTTTGTTCGCCATAAGTTGGCAGGGTATGCTTGGACGTGAGTCCCATGCTCACTTTGCCACTGGATTCAAGCAAGCCGGGCTGAAGACGGCTGTAATGCCAGAAACCGGTCCTCGGAAGCTTGTTTCCAGTCCAGGGAAGGCATGGCTTGGCAGTTCGGGCTGGACTGTTCCCATGAGGCACAGGGTCAGACTGATTTGCATATGGCCATGTCTGAACTGGGGTGGCAGAGTGGGCTAAAGAACGGTGATGGATTAAACCCAGATCAGTTGACGGGGGGATGAGTGCTTGTATTGTCAACACTCCATCCATCACCACCTTTGGTTTTGCTTTGTTCGCCATAAGTTGGCAGGGTATGCTCAGACGAGAGTCCCTTGCTCACTTTGCCACTGGATTCAAGCAAGCCGGGCAACAGACGGCTGTAATGCCAGAAACCTGTCCTCGGAAGCTTGTTTCCGGTCCAGGGAAGGCATGGCTTGGCAGTTCGGGCTGGACTGTTCCCATGACGCACAGGGTCAGACTGATTTGCATATGGCCATGTCTGAACTGGGGTGGCAGAGTGGGTTAGAGAACGGTGATGGATTAAACCCAGATCAGTTGACTGGGTGTGAGTGCTTGTATTGTCAACGCTTCGTCCATCACCACCTTTGTTTTTTCTTTGTTCGCTATAAGTTGACAGGGTATGCTCAGACGTGAGTCCCTTGCTCACTTTGCCACTGGATTCAAGCAACCCAGGCTGAAGACGGCTGTAATGTCAGAAACCAGTCCTCGGAAGCTTGCTTCCGGTCCAGGGAAGGCATGGCTAGGCAGTTCGGGCTGGACTGTTCCCATGAGGCACAGGGTCAGACTGATTTGCATATGGCCATGTCTGAACTGGGGTGGCAGAGTGGGATAAGAACGGTGATGGATTAAACCCAGATCCGTTGACTGGGGGTGAGTGCTTGTATTGTCAACGCTCCGTCCATCACCACCTTTGGTTTTGCTTTGTTCGCCATAAGTTGGCAGGGTATGCTCGGACGTGAGTCCCTTGCTCACTTTGCCACTAGATTCAAGCAAGCCGTGCTGAAGACGGCTGTAATGCCAGAAACAGGTCCTTGGAAGCTTGTTTCCGGTCCAGGGAAGGCATGGCTTGGCAGTTCGGGCTGGACTGTTCCCATGACGCACAGGGTCAGACTGATTTGCATATGGCCATGTCTGAACTGGGGTGGCAGAGTGGGTTAGAGAACGGTGATGGATTAAACCCAGATCAGTTGACTGGGTGTGAGTGCTTGTATTGTCAACGCTTCGTCCATCACCACCTTTGTTTTTTCTTTGTTCGCTATAAGTTGACAGGGTATGCTCAGACGTGAGTCCCTTGCTCACTTTGCCACTGGATTCAAGAAATCCGGGCTGAAGATGGCTGTAATGCCGGAAACCGGTCCTCGGAAGCTTGTTTCCGGTCCAGGGAAGGCATGGCTTGGCAGTTCGGACTGGACTGTTCCCATGAGGCACAGGGTCAGACTGATTTGCATATGGCCATGTCTGAACTGGGGTGGCAGAGTGGGCTAAAGAACGGTGATGGATTAAACCCAGATCAGTTTACTGGGGGTGAGTGCTTGTATTGTCAACGCTCCGTCCATCACCACCTTTGGTTTTGCTTTGTTCGCCATAAGTTGGCAGGGTATGCTTGGACGTGAGTCCCATGCTCACTTTGCCACTGGATTCAAGCAAGCCGGGCTGAAGACGGCTGTAATGCCAGAAACCGGTCCTCGGAAGCTTGTTTCCAGTCCAGGGAAGGCATGGCTTGGCAGTTCGGGCTGGACTGTTCCCATGAGGCACAGGGTCAGACTGATTTGCATATGGCCGTGTCTGAACTGGGGTGGCAGAGTGGGCTAAAGAACGGTGATGGATTAAACCCAGATCAGTTGACGGGGGGATGAGTGCTTGTATTGTCAACACTCCATCCATCACCACCTTTGGTTTTGCTTTGTTCGCCATAAGTTGGCAGGGTATGCTCAGACGAGAGTCCCTTGCTCACTTTGCCACTGGATTCAAGCAAGCCGGGCAACAGACGGCTGTAATGCCAGAAACCTGTCCTCGGAAGCTTGTTTCCGGTCCAGGGAAGGCATGGCTTGGCAGTTCGGGCTGGACTGTTCCCATGACGCACAGGGTCAGACTGATTTGCATATGGCCATGTCTGAACTGGGGTGGCAGAGTGGGTTAGAGAACGGTGATGGATTAAACCCAGATCAGTTGACTGGGTGTGAGTGCTTGTATTGTCAACGCTTCGTCCATCACCACCTTTGTTTTTTCTTTGTTCGCTATAAGTTGACAGGGTATGCTCAGACGTGAGTCCCTTGCTCACTTTGCCACTGGATTCAAGCAACCCAGGCTGAAGACGGCTGTAATGTCAGAAACCAGTCCTCGGAAGCTTGCTTCCGGTCCAGGGAAGGCATGGCTAGGCAGTTCGGGCTGGACTGTTCCCATGAGGCACAGGGTCAGACTGATTTGCATATGGCCATGTCTGAACTGGGGTGGCAGAGTGGGATAAGAACGGTGATGGATTAAACCCAGATCCGTTGACTGGGGGTGAGTGCTTGTATTGTCAACGCTCCGTCCATCACCACCTTTGGTTTTGCTTTGTTCGCCATAAGTTGGCAGGGTATGCTCGGACGTGAGTCCCTTGCTCACTTTGCCACTAGATTCAAGCAAGCCGTGCTGAAGACGGCTGTAATGCCAGAAACAGGTCCTTGGAACCTTCTTTCCGGTCCAGGGAAGACATGGCTTGGCAGTTCGGGCTGGACTGTTCCCAGGAGGCACAGGGTCAGACTGATTTGCATATGGCCGTGTCTGAACTGGGGTGGCAGAGTGGGCTAAAGAACGGTGATGGATTAAACCCAGATCAATTGACTGGGGGTGAGTGCTTGTATTGTCAACGCTCCGTCCTTCACCACCTTTGGTTTTGATTTGTTTGCCATAAGTTGGCAGGGTATGTTCGGACGTGAGTCCCTTGCTCACTTTGCCACTGGATTCAAGCAAGCCGGGCTGAAGACGACTGTAATGCCGGAAACCGGTCCTCGGAAGCTTGTTTCCGGTCCAGGGAAGGCATGGCTAGGCAGTTCGGGCTGGACTGTTCCCATGAGGCACAGGGTCAGACTGATTTGCATATGGCCATGTCTGAACTGGGATGGCAGAGTGGGCTAAAGAACGGTGATGGCTTAAACCCAGATCAGTTGACTGGGGGTGAGGGCTTGTATTGTCAATGATCCGTCCATCACCACCTTTGGTTTTGCTTTGTTCGCCATAAGTTGGCAGGGTATGCTCAGACGTGAGTCCCTTGCTCACTTTGCCACTGGATTCAAGCAAGCTGGCTGAAGACGGCTGTAATGCCAGAAACCGGTCCTCGGAAGCTTGTTTCCGGTCCAGGGAAGGCATGCTTGGCAGTTTGGGTTGGACTGTTCCCATGAGGCACAGGGTCAGACTGATTTGCATATGGCCATGTCTGAACTGGTGTGGCAGAGTGGGCTAAAGAACGGTGATGGATTAAACCCAGATCAGTTGACTGGGGGTGAGTGCTTGTATTGTCAATGCTCCATCCATCACCACCTTTGGTTTTGCTTTGTTCGTCATAAGTTGGCAGGGTATGCTCAGACGTGAGTCCCTTGCTCACTTTGCCACTGGATTCAAGCAAGCCGGGCTGAAGACGGCTGTAATGCCAGAAACCGGTACTCGGAAGCTTGTTTCCGGTCCAGGGAAGGCATGGCTTGGCAGTTCGGGCTGGACTGTTCCCAGGAGGCACAGGGTCAGACTGATTTGCATATGGCCGTGTCTGAACTTGGGTGGCAGAGTGGGCTAGAGAACGGTGATGGATTAAACCCAGATCAGTTGACTGGGGGTGAGTGCTTGTATTGTCAACGCTCCGTCCATCACCACCTTTGGTTTTGATCTGTTTGCCATAAGTTGGCAGGGTATGTTCGGACGTGAGTCCCTTGCTCACTTTGCCACTGGATTCAAGAAATCCGGGCTGAAGATGGCTGTAATGCCAGAAACCGGTCCTCGGAAGCTTGTTTCCGGTCCAGGGAAGGCATGGCTTGGCAGTTCGGACTGGACTGTTCCCATGAGGCACAGGGTCAGACTGATTTGCATATGGCCATGTCTGAACTGGGGTGGCAGAGTGGGCTAAAGAACGGTGATGGATTAAACCCAGATCAGTTTACTGGGGGTGAGTGCTTGTATTGTCAACGCTCCGTCCATCACCACCTTTGGTTTTGCTTTGTTCGCCATAAGTTGGCAGGGTATGCTTGGACGTGAGTCCCATGCTCACTTTGCCACTGGATTCAAGCAAGCCGGGCTGAAGACGGCTGTAATGCCAGAAACCGGTCCTCGGAAGCTTGTTTCCAGTCCAGGGAAGGCATGGCTTGGCAGTTCGGGCTGGACTGTTCCCATGAGGCACAGGGTCAGACTGATTTGCATATGGCCATGTCTGAACTGGGGTGGCAGAGTGGGCTAAAGAACGGTGATGCATTAAACCCAGATCAGTTGACGGGGGGATGAGTGCTTGTATTGTCAACACTCCATCCATCACCACCTTTGGTTTTGCTTTGTTCGCCATAAGTTGGCAGGGTATGCTCAGACGAGAGTCCCTTGCTCACTTTGCCACTGGATTCAAGCAAGCCGGGCAACAGACGGCTGTAATGCCAGAAACCTGTCCTCGGAAGCTTGTTTCCGGTCCAGGGAAGGCATGGCTTGGCAGTTCGGGCTGGACTGTTCCCATGACGCACAGGGTCAGACTGATTTGCATATGGCCATGTCTGAACTGGGGTGGCAGAGTGGGTTAGAGAACGGTGATGGATTAAACCCAGATCAGTTGACTGGGTGTGAGTGCTTGTATTGTCAACGCTTCGTCCATCACCACCTTTGTTTTTTCTTTGTTCGCTATAAGTTGACAGGGTATGCTCAGACGTGAGTCCCTTGCTCACTTTGCCACTGGATTCAAGCAACCCAGGCTGAAGACGGCTGTAATGTCAGAAACCAGTCCTCGGAAGCTTGCTTCCGGTCCAGGGAAGGCATGGCTAGGCAGTTCGGGCTGGACTGTTCCCATGAGGCACAGGGTCAGACTGATTTGCATATGGCCATGTCTGAACTGGGGTGGCAGAGTGGGATAAGAACGGTGATGGATTAAACCCAGATCCGTTGACTGGGGGTGAGTGCTTGTATTGTCAACGCTCCGTCCATCACCACCTTTGGTTTTGCTTTGTTCGCCATAAGTTGGCAGGGTATGCTCGGATGTGAGTCCCTTGCTCACTTTGCCACTAGATTCAAGCAAGCCGTGCTGAAGACGGCTGTAATGCCAGAAACAGGTCCTTGGAACCTTCTTTCCGGTCCAGGGAAGACATGGCTTGGCAGTTCGGGCTGGACTGTTCCCAGGAGGCACAGGGTCAGACTGATTTGCATATGGCCGTGTCTGAACTGGGGTGGCAGAGTGGGCTAAAGAACGGTGATGGATTAAACCCAGATCAATTGACTGGGGGTGAGTGCTTGTATTGTCAACGCTCCGTCCTTCACCACCTTTGGTTTTGATTTGTTTGCCATAAGTTGGCAGGGTATGTTCGGACGTGAGTCCCTTGCTCACTTTGCCACTGGATTCAAGCAAGCCGGGCTGAAGACGACTGTAATGCCGGAAACCGGTCCTCGGAAGCTTGTTTCCGGTCCAGGGAAGGCATGGCTAGGCAGTTCGGGCTGGACTGTTCCCATGAGGCACAGGGTCAGACTGATTTGCATATGGCCAAGTCTGAACTGGGATGGCAGAGTGGGCTAAAGAACGGTGATGGCTTAAACCCAGATCAGTTGACTGGGGGTGAGGGCTTGTATTGTCAATGATCCGTCCATCACCACCTTTGGTTTTGCTTTGTTCGCCATAAGTTGGCAGGGTATGCTCAGACGTGAGTCCCTTGCTCACTTTGCCACTGGATTCAAGCAAGCTGGCTGAAGACGGCTGTAATGCCAGAAACCGGTCCTCGGAAGTTTGTTTCCGGTCTAGGGAAGGCATGGCTTGGCAGTTCGGGCTGGACCGTTCCCATGAGGCACAGGGTCAGACTGATTTGCATATGGCCATGTCTGAACTGAGGTGGCAGAGTGGGCTAGAGAACGGTGATGGATTAAACCCAGATCAGTTGACTGGGGTGAGTTCTTGTATTGTCAACGCTCCGTCCATCACCACCTTTGGCTTTTCTTTGTTCGCCATAAGTTGGCAGGGTATGCGCAGACGTGAGTCCCTTGCTCACTTTGCCACTGGATTCAAGCAAGCCGGGCTGAAGACGGCTGTAATGCCAGAAACCGGTCCTCGGAAGCTTCTTTCCGGTCCAGGGAAGGCATGGCTTGGCAGTTCGGGCTGGACTGTTCCCATGAGGCACAGGGTCAGACTGATTTGCATATGGCCATGTCTGAACTGGGGTGGCAGAGTGGGCTAAAGAACGGTGATGGATTAAACCCAGATCAGTTGACTGGGGGTGAGTGCTTGTATTGTCAACACTCCGTCCATCACCACCTTTTGTTTTGCAGAAGGGTACTATGCCAGAGTACCATTCAGGACTGTAGGTTGGGTGTTGGAGTCTGTGGCTCCCAGGACCCTCCAGGACAAGTGGACTGGATCCCACCCCATTCTGGAGAACTGTGGCACTCCCAGTATTCCCTAGTGGGTACTCCATGTCAACAGATGAAAACCCCACCATGCTGATGGTCAACGATGAAGGACGGAAGGATGAGAGCGAGCCTCTGTCAGACCTTCTCTCCACAAATGCACAAGATGGGTCATTGAAGGAAGTAGTTCTCTTCCCGAATTGACAGACCAGCAACAGAAAGACTGCAGACAAGTGTTGGAGAAGTTTGATTTTGAAGTTGAATTTGTAAAGTTCATAAAACCAAAAAGGCATCAAAGCGCTGTCACTAACAGGTGCAAATGAGGGAAGCAAGCAGATGCATTAGTTTGCAAAAATAGCCACATTTTCACATGCCTGCGAAAAACGGAATAAGAATTGAGACCTGCAATATGCTTAGGGTGTGTATTTCCTAACCTGGCTGCTGCCACCGAAAATGCTTGTTCGCCCCATCTGGCTTTCTGAAACCTTGGGACAATCACTTTCCCCCCTCCTGCAGATCTTAACTGTCTATTTGGAAAGTACCAGTTAAAGGCAGCTCTCAAATAGTTAGAGGCCTTACAGACCAAACGAAGAGCTTTAAAAATCACCCTCTTCTTCACTGGTAGCAAAGAGATTATTCTCAATCCCTCCCTCACCAAAAGATGTTTCGGAAATCCCAGTACCAACCTAGAAGCTGCAGTTTGGTTGGCGTGGAGTTTACTGAGCGAATACTGCTTGCTATATAAATACAGGGCATTACAGTATTTGAGGCAAGATGTAATAAGCGCATTGACCTCTGAAACTCCAAATTCTCCTGGAAGAAAGGGAAAAACCATCCCTTCAAGCTGTTGATCAACTAGAGGCAGGAGCTCACAGTTTAATTGAGCTCACAGTTCAATTGACCTGTGATTCAAATGTCAAAGGATTAACACAGGCCACCAGGTGGTAGAGTAATGCTGGTGATGTTGGATCTGTCGGCGGCCTTCGACACCGTCCCACATGAGGCCCTCTTGAGAAGACTTCATGAGATTGGTCTACGTGGGACGGTGCTTAGATGGTTGAGATCTTACCTAGCCGGTCGTCGACAAGTGGTCTGGGCCCCTCCTTATTCCGCAGAAGTGCCGCCTATGGATGTCGGAGTTCCCCAAGGGTCGGTGCTGAGCCCGACCCTTTTTAACATCTTCATGACTCCATTGGCGGTACTTGCGGAATCCATGGGTGCCCAGATCATATCATACGCTGACGACACCCAGCTTCTCTTCACCTGCAAGAAGGGCATGGAGTTTGACGGGGAGAGCATCCGTGGTTGCCTTGGGGCTGTCTTCGACTGGTTTCAGCGAAGCAGCCTCAAGTGCAACCCTGATAAATCTGAGGTGCTCTTATTCGGCTGTCAGGCAGATCCGCCTTGGCAAGAATGGTGGCCGGTGAGCATGTCTCCACCCTCTTTCTCCTCTGTGGTCGCGAAAAACTTGGGGATTAAAATCGACAACACCCTTTCGCTGAAAGCACAGATCATTGGTCTCACCAGCACCTGCTACGGTCTGCTAAAAATGCTGCGAAAATTCCTTCCTCTGCTTCCTCTAGTTCATAGGAAGCTGACAGTACAGGCTCTGATTTGCTCGAGGATTGACTACTCGAATGTTCTATACCTGGGTTTACCTGATTATCTCCTGCATAAACTTCAGGTAGCTCAAAACTCCGCGGCCAGGGCTATTTTTGGCCTACCTCGGCAAGCCAGGGCATCAGAGCTGCTTTTTTCCCTTCATTGTCTTCCTGTCAAGAAGCGGATTACTTTCAAGGCTCTCACATTGACTCACAAGGCACTCCATTTGGTCGGGGCCTCGTATATCCAAAAACGGCTTGTTTTTTACAAACCCACCAGATCTCTCCGATCGGAAAGTCTTGGCCTGGCAACGGTTCCCTCCATCAGGAGGGCCAGGATAGGAGGACGTTCCTTTAAACATCTTGCCCCTAAACTTTGGAACTCTCTTCCTGTTGATCTCCGTCGCACCTCCAATCTTTTTGCATTCAGAAAAGCTTTGAAGACTTGGCTTTATAATCAGTAAGATGTTATGCTCTGTTTCTCCTTTTTTAGTTGCGGGTTAGAAAGCGCCGGGACACTCCTCGGAGTAGCCGTGCGCTATATAAACAACCCCCATTAACATAACATAACACCAGAAGAGGTAATGGACTTCATGTCTCAGACCACCACAGGTAAGCCCAAACTGAGTTCTCCACCCCAAAGTGGATTGTAAAACAGAAACGGTATTTAAGAGTCAAGGAGAAGGACAAAAGGAAGATAAGCTTCATGAGGAGTGAACCAAGAAGACTCAGAGGCAGAGCAAGACTCAGCGTTTTACTTTTGCCTCCAGTGCAACACACACATGCAGCAGCATTTCACAAATCAACACACCTCTCTCCATTTCACATGGCTGAGTACTATTGGGCTTCAGAGTCCTTGTTAGATTTGGGGGTCTCTAGTTGGCACAGGTAGGTACATGTAACAAGTAGGGACCCTCTCCTCTAGTCAGGGTAAGTGGGTTAATACACCTTAAATAACCCCTGCTCACCCTCTAGTTTGCGTGGGCCGAGCAGTCAAGGCTTATTTCAGAGGCATTGTAAGTTAAGCAGTTGCGACCACATACAGTAACCCAGTGACAACACTACAAATGGACACCACTTAGGTTTTATATAAAAAATAAGTAGACTTTATATAGAGTTACCACAAGACCATAAACAACAAAAATACACACTAGGATTACTTTAAGATGGTAGATTTAAGCTTAGTTCAGTTCAGTTCTTAGATGCGACACTCTGCGTCAATGTACCTTAAGTTGCGTTGCACTTCCACGACAAGCAATGTCGCAGCGATGGGAAATGTGGCAAAGCACAGGTGCAAAGAAATAAAGACGTGAAGATCTTCCAGATGCAGCACGCTTCTCAGGGATGTGAGAAGCTCTCGGTCCGATGTGTGGACTGCAGCGGTGACACCCTTACGATGCGACGGCAACAGCTCCAGCGGTGACGCTCTTCTCCCACGATGCGTGAAGCTTCCGCACGATGCGCCAACTACAGCGGCGACTTCCAAGATGCGACGGCAGCAGCTCCGACGGTGGCGCACTTCTCGGGGGATGCGAGGTGCTCTTGGTCGATGCGGTGCAATGCGACAGTTCCAGCGGCGAGACCCTCCTTCGGAGCTGCGACGGCAGGCACAGCGATGGCGACACACTCCAACCTCGTTGCAAGACTCTTCTGCTGATGCGGTGCAGTGCGACAGCTCCAGTGGCGACACCCTCCTTCTTCGGAGTTGCGACGGCAGCAGCAGCAAAGGCGACACACTACCTCTTCATTGCGGCACGCTTCTCTCTGATGCGGTGCAGTGCGACAGTTCCAGTGGCGACACCCTCCTTTCTCCGGAGTTGCGACGGCAGGCACTGCGATGGCAGGGACAGCGACGGCGACACACTTCTTCTCGTTGAGTCGCGCTTCCAGCTCCTTGCAACACGCAGTTCCTCAGAAGGCCCAAAACAGCAGTAGGCACTTCCAAAAGAACTCTGAGGAGCTGGGGGTGAAGTCTGTTGTCCCTGAGACTTCAGCAGGAGGCAATCTCCTTTCCAAGCTCTTGGAGATCCTTCACAAGTTGAAGAAAAAGTACACAAAGTTCCTTTCTCCTTCCTTTGGCAGTAAGGCAACCACTGCAGGCCAATCCCCCAAACAGCACTTCAGCTTGGGAATAGTCTCTCCTTAGTTTCTTCAGGTTCCTCTCCTCAGTAAAGGTTTCTTCTTGTAGTCCAAAGGTGATCTAATTTCTTGGGAGCATGGTCCCAATATTTATACCCCAAAATCCTGTGTTCTCTGAGGGGAGAGAGGCCTGTGCCTAGTCCAAACCAGTTACTGAGCACTTTGTTTACCAGACCTCTCCTTTCCTTTCACAGTGAAGGGCAGAAACATCAGACGCCCCACAGGAGGTGGAGCCAGCATTGTGGACGGCAAGTACAGTCCTGGAGCACTTTGTTGACAGGACTCCTTCTCTTCTTTCAGTGTGCAGGGCAGATACATTAGCCGCTCCCCAGGGGGTGGATCCAGCATTGCGGAAGGCAGGCACTGCCCTATTCAGAGTTCAGGTGCACTCCTCCCTCCCATCTAGATGCAGATCTCTCTATTCACCACTGAGTGACTCAGCCTGTCTCCTGAAATTCCCCAGCCCTGTCAATCACATAAACCAGACATAGGAATACACAAACTAGCAGAGGCAGGTTTGAATGGTTAGACAAGCAAATACCTACTTTCTAAAAGTGGTATTTGCAAAAACACAATATTAAAATAAACTGTACTAAAAGATGTATTATTCTGATTTCAGGCATACTAAACTCGAATTTCTCCCTTGTTCTCTGAGCCTGTTAGGATTATAAAATGTGACAATTCTAACAGCCCATTCTGGGCTATGGAGAACAGGTAGCCTTGCAATAGTGAAAAATGAAAATTGCTCTAATTCATTATTAGGACATGCCACACACATCAGGGCTTGTCCTACCTTATACTAACAATGCACCCTGCCCTTGGAGCTACCATAGGGGTGACTAATATGAAGAAAAGGGAAGGTTTAGGGACTGGCAAGTGGGTGCACTTGCCCAGTCAGCATGACAGTACCAGACTGCACGCAGGCTCTGCAATGGCAGACCTTAGGCATATTTTACAAGGCTGCTTCTGTGGGTGGCACAACCAGTGCTGCAGGTCCACCAGCAGTATTTGGATTACACGCCATGGCACACTCAGTGCACTAGACTAGGGTCTGACAAGTAAACCAAAATAGCCAAAAATGGAATCACTAATCCATACATCAATTTACAATAGGTAGCACTTGCACTGTGGCACTGAAAAACAGTGGCACAGTGCCCAAGGCATCTAACACCAGCAAAAACACATGAGGCAACAGAAGAAATGGAAGGGAGACCAACGCCAATGGTGCCAGGTCTAACACGTGTCCCCTCCAGCTGAAAAGGTGGGAGAACTACCCTATCTCCTGGTAGTTCTCTTCACTAAGGCGGAAAAATCTGGACTGACCATCAGCGTTGGCGTGTTCTGTACCAGGGCGGCATTCCACCGTAAGTCTATACCCTGTAGGGAGATGGACCACCTCAACAGCTTTGGATTCTCACCCCTTATCTGCATCAACCATCTGAGGGGCCTGTGGTCTGTCTGAACCCGGAAGTGAATCCCAAACATGTATGGTCTCAGCTTCTTCAGTGCCCAGACCACAGCAAATGCCTCACGCTTAATAGCACTCCACCTCTGTTCCTGTGGAAGTAACCTTCTACTGATAAAGGCTACAGGTTGATCTAGGCCCTCCTCATTCATCTGTGAAAGAACAGCCCCCACATCATGCTCTGAAGCGTCTTTTTGGACAAGAAACTCTCTTGAGAAGTTGTGTGCCAGGAGCACGGGTGCCTTGCACATGGCAGCTTTCAGGGCCTCAAAAGCTTTCTGACAGGTGTCAGTTCAGATCTCCTTCTTGGGCTGCTTCTTGGAAGTCAGCTCCCTCAAGGGTGCAACGATGTTGCCAAACCCCTTGACGAACCTCCTGTAGTACCCTGTGAGACCTAAGAAGGCTCTCACCTCTGTTTGGGTTTTGGGTGGCTCCCAAGCCAGGATGGTTTCAATCCTGGGTTATAGGGGCACCACCTTGCCGCTCCCAACTTGGTGCCCCAAGTACACCATGGAACCCTGCCCGATCTGACACTTACTCGTCTTGATCGTGAGGCCTGCTTTCCGTAGCGCCATCAACACTTCCCAGAGGTGGCGCAGATGTTCCTCCCAAATGGCACTGAACACTGCGATGTCATCCAGGTAGGCGGCACTGAACTCATCCAGTCCAACCAATACCTGGTTGACCAACCTCTGAATGGAGGCAGGGGCATTCTTCATCCCAAAGGGCATAACACGGGAACTGGAAATACCCATCTAGTGTGGAGAATGCTGACCTCTTCTTTGCCCCATCAGTCAAGGCGATCTGCCAGTACCCAGAGGTTAAGTCAAACGTTCTGAGGTACTGTGCAGTCCCTAGCCGATCTATGACCTCATCAGCTCTGGGGATGGGTGCGCGTCAGTCTTCATGACTGAATTGAGCTCTCTGTAGTCCACACAGAACCGGAGTTCGGGTGTGGCACCCGGCGTTGCAGCCTTTGGGACCAAGACCACTGGGCTGGCCCAAGGACTGTTAGATGACTCAATCACCCCAAGTGCAAACATCTTTGAGACCTCCTCTTTAATGCAAGCCCTCACCCTGTCAGTTACCCAGTAAGACTTGTGCTTCATAGGTAAACCGTCTCCTGTGTACATATCATGGACGCACCTATCTGTGACACCAGGAACCAGGGAGAACAGATCAGAAAACTGTCCCAGCAAATGGCAGAAGTCATTCTGTTGCTCAGGGGTCAGGGTGGAAGAGAGGTTAACACCATCCCCTGACCCATCTTGCTCTGAGGCTGACAGGAGGTCAGGAAGAGGCTCCGTCTCCTCCTCCATCCCAGCATCTGTTGCCAAGAGCATGCCCACTTCAGACCTCTCTAAGAGGTGCTTAAGGAGGTTGACATGTAGAACTCTTAAGGGGTTCCTAGGAGACCGCAAGTCCACCAAATAGGTAACTGGACTCTTGCGCTCCACAACCTCAAATGGTCCGATCCATTTATCCTAGAGCGCGCAGGGCTCCACTGTGGCCATGACCCACACTTTCTGGCCAGGTTGAAGCTCTACCTAAGTGGCATTCTGGTCATACCAGCGCTTCATCTCCTCCTGGCTGGCTTCCAGATTTGCCTCAGCGAGTTGCCTGAAGCGCCTAGACTGGTTCCTGAAGGCCAGCATGTAGCTATATACATCCTGGGGAGTTTTCCTGGGAGATTGCTCCCAGCCTTCTTTAACCAAACTCAGAGGTCTTCTGACTGGGTGTCCATAGAGAAGCTCAAAGGGATTGTACCCTAGAGATTTCTGTGGCACCTTACGGTATGCAAAGAGCAGGCACGGTAAGGGGACGTCCCACTTATGCCTCATGGGTTCCTCAAGACACATTATAATGCCCTTCAGGGTCCGGTTGAACCTTTCAACCAGCCCATTTCCTTGGGGGTGGTAAGGAGTGGTGAAATTGTAAGTTACTCCACACTCCTGCCACAGGGACTTTTTATACTCGAAAATTTGAGGAAGATAATTAAGTTGGTTCCCCGGTCAGACACTACCTCGCGAGGGAATTCCACTCGGAAGAAAATTCCCATCAGTGCTCGTCCCAACACTGGGGCTGTCACTGTCCTCAGAGGTATGGCTTCCAGGTACCGGTGGCATGGTCCACCAAGACCAGGATGAACCTGTTGCCCATGGCTGTCTTGGGGTCCGTGGCCCCACAATGTCAATCCCCACCCGCTAAAAAGGGGCACTGACAACAGAGAATGGCAGGAGAGGAGCCTTGTGCTTCCTCCCACTCTTTCCACCTGCCTGTCAAGTCTGAAAAGTCCTGAGTATCAGAACTCTTGCGCTTTTGGGGCCAATGAAAGTGGGCGACAAGCCTTTCAAAGGTCTTATCCTGCCCCAAATGTCATGCTAACGGCACATCATGAGCTAGCCCCAGTAGGAAGGCTCTGAACTCCTGGGTTACCACCAGCACAGAGGCTGACCCAGGTTCAGCAACCTTAGGCTCACTCTACAGGAGACCATTCTCCCAGTAAATCAAGTGTGACCCAGACTGATCACCTGCTGCCTGGCTTGCAGCATGTTGCCGCAAACCCACAACAGAAGGGCACTCTCTCTGCTCCTTGCAAAATTCCTCCCTGGAGGGGCCTCCTTCTTGCTGCCAATGGGTCAGCTCAAATAGGTCCCCCAGTTCAGCTACTTGCTCCCCGGTAGGCTCCAGGGCATCCCCCTCAGGGTCTACCTCCTCCTGGGCCATGGGAACTTCGGGGCCGGTTTTCCCCGCCCCCGCCACTTCTCTCTTCAGCAGGGTCCTGGGCCTCCCTCTTAGGCTCCAGGTCCTCTTGAGAACCCCTACTGGCTGACATTGACCGGGTGGTCACGCACGCCCAGTCAGGCAGTCCAACCATCTTCAAGTAAGTTGTCTTCTCCAGCTTTTCCAAAGGGATGCTCTCCAAATCATTTCCCAACAAACAGGCAACAGGCATGGCAGGCCTCACAGCTACTTGAAGAGTACCAGAGACCCCCCACACTCAAAGGGAACCTGAGCCATTGGACAATGACTCTCTGTGTTGTCGGCGTTAACAACTCGGCAAAATGCATGAGGGACAATCTGCCCTTGAGACACCAGGTGACACCTGACAGCTGTCACACTGGCTCCTGTGTCTCTAAGATCCTCAACCTTTTGGCCATTGATGGTCACTCGCTGCCCATATTTCTTAGTGTTCCTGGGTAGCTGAGCTTCTGAGACTGTCTCACAGTTTCCTAAAGAGACAAGGGTCATCTGTGTGGGACCCCCCCCACCTTGGACTTCAATCTTCTCCCACAAGGCTACACTAGCCTCTGCCGGGGCGGAGCACCAGTGGGTACTTGTTTACCACCTGGTATCATTTGCCTCACCACACTTGTAACATTTCAGGGGCCCCTGGGGAACAGGACTACCTGTTGGGGCCCCTTGCTTTCTCTCAGTGGGAGGCTGGGAACCTTTCACGGGGTTCCCTTGGGGATTACCTTGGGGCCCTTTGCGTAACTACTTCTGTTGATCCTTGTCCCCCCCCCACTCTTCTGCTGGGGACCCTTCCCACCTTTGGCTGAGTCTCCCAAGTGACCCTTGTGGACCCTGTTACTGAGCCAGCGGTCCGCCTCCTCAGCTAGCTTCTTAGCGTTAGTCAGCTTTCTATCTATCAGATGCTGGTGCAGCTCTGGAAAACAATTATCAGACAAGTGCTCCCATGCAATCAAATCAAAGAGACCTTGAAAATCATTAACCTTGCTGCCCTTTACCCAACCATCTAATGCTCTGCAAAAGAAAGTGGCATATTAAACCCAAGTACTGTTTTCTAGATTTTTGCATTTCCTGAACCTCTGCCTATAGAGCTCAGGTGTCAAACCATAGCTAGACATCAATGTATCTTTCATGTGGCAGTATGAATTATGGACTTCAGAAGGCAGGTCTAACAGTGAATCCCGCCCCTCACTAAGGAACCTTCCCCACAACCCCGCTCCCCAATCTCTCTCAGGGACCCGGTGGGAAGACATGGCTACCTCATAGGCTCTGAACCACTGACCAATATCATCATTTTTATAAAACTCCTTCACCACATCCTTGGGAATATACACTCTACTTTCTGTATGTACTGACGGTATGCTGCTTCCAGAGGGAGTAACTGCTAAACTTTTGGTTTTAAACTCCAACTCCCTCAAAACTTTTTCATGCTCAAACTGCATTTTCTTTTCCTCAAGATCTAACTTTCTATTTTCTATTTCTAGCTGCCTATCAACCTTGAACTTTGTCAATTCCATTTCATGCCTTCTTTATCTTTCTCTGTCCTCCAACTCTTCTAGAGACAGACTTTTGTTAGAAGCACTGCTACATGCGGGGGAAGGTACTTTCCTTCCTCCTAGGCCCACTGGCCCCTCTTGTTGTAAAGTTGCCAATTCATTCTCCCCAATCACAGGAGTTTTCCTTGCTTCTACCCAGGCCCTCAGCGTCTTGTGGAGTTCTTCCTTCACTTTAAATCCAGAAGTGGAAACATTCAATTTCTTGCAAAAGTACTTAATCTGCTTTACTGTGCACCATTCCAGCGTCTCTTCTTCCCATTCACAATTAAGGGAGGCTACAGACTCTGCTCTCTCAACTGAATTAGGCATTTTTCAAAAATAGGCAATCCAAAAATCAAAGAGGAATCTATCAAAAAGTATGCGGTATCGTTATGGTCTGCACTCACTAAGTAGTGTTCACCAGTCACTGTACATGAGTCACAAATGCAAATCCAGAATCCCTTCCGCTGCCTACCAATGTTACATTTGGGGTCTCTAGTTGGCACAGGTAGGTACTTGTGACAAGTAGGGACCCTCTCCTCTAGTCAGGGTAAGGGGATTACACACCTAAAATAACCCTTGCTCACCCTCTAGGTTGCGTGGTGCGAACAGTCAAGGCTTATTTCAGAGGCGTTGTAAGTTAAGCACTTGTGACCACATACAGTAACCCAGTGACAACACTACAAATGGACACCACACAGGTTTTATTTAAAAAATAAGTAGACTTTATATAGTTACCACAAGACCATAAACAACAAAACTACACACTAGGATTATTTATAGATGGTAGATTTAAGCTTAGTTCAGTTCAGTTCTTAGATGCGACGCTCTGCGTCAATGTACCTTAAGTTGCTTTGCGCTTCCACTACAAGCAATGTCGCAACGATAGGAAATGCGGCAAAGTTCAGGTGCAAAGAAATAAAGACATGAAGATCAATTTTATGACATGCTCCCTGAAGGAAAAAATCCTGAGTGAAAGCCTAAAAGCTGGTTTATTCTCTAAAGACAACTGGACCTGCAGAATCAGGTCACACATATCAAGAACAACCCAAGATAGGCAATGGGAATTAGGCCAGCATATGCCACAATTAAGATCACTCAGGGCTACTGTTTAAATGTGCTTCACAGCTTCCCTGAAAATCATGTGGGATAATAAGATGCATAACATGAGAGACCCGAAGGAAGTCGATGGCCTCATTGAACAAATTAAGTCACAACGGAAAGACCACCCCGAAGACATAAGGCATGAGCTATAGGGCATAAGGCGGGTTCGTAGTGGTGATAGACGGTAATTCTTTAAATCACGTTGAAAGGCAAGGAGCTCAAAAGGCCGGAGAATCTGCCCAGAAGAAAGAAGGAAAAGGAGGCTTCTCCAGGGAGGACACTGTAAAGATCGCACACTAGAAAACTTTGAAAACGAAAAAAATTACAGCACGTGGCGGGGAGCAAAATGGGGAGAAAAAAGGAAAAAAAGTCCTAAAAGCAAAACCAAGAGGAGGAGGAAGGCCCTCAAGTTGATCATAGCGGATCAAAAAAAAGATGCTAGCCACAGGTAAGGGTGCCAAGGAAAAGAGTCTTAACTTCTTAACGTGGAACACAAATGGGCTAAGGATAAAAAAACAGAGACTGAAGATACTGGAATATTTAAAAAACATTGATTGTGAAATATTCATATTACAGGAAACAGACCTACTAAATGAAGAATGGGTGCTGATTTGTAAAAATCAAAGATGGGTGGATCACTGTATATGTACAAGCCAAGAGTGCAACGTAAAGGGCATAGCAATTACATTAAAAAAATCTTTGAAAGTAGTTGTCAGACTTAAAAGGATACTCCTTGCGTAACCGCACAGGAACAGAGATGCTGGCTCCCGAATCCGCCCAGGGCAACAAATCAGAGCTCTGATAATACGAGTCTCTAACTGGTTACCAGGGGGGGAAGGGGGAAAGTGGATAAAATAACAAACAAGAAGAGACTTTCTTGGTTGGTTCCGCTCATCAGTCCGACCCGCAGACCGCTACTGGCTCTGGACCCTGCAGGAAAAGATCTGGGTTAACTGTAGTTAGCAAACTTCCTCTACCTCCTACTACTTCTCCCCTTTTGATCTTCACCTACCATTAATTTTCAAGAGTCTTGCCCTCTCTTCTATTTTCTGTTTCTTGGCACTGGGTGGGCTGAGTTCACTGGTATCTTTTATCTGTAATTTATAACAGGGTTTCTCTATTAGTTTCTCTTATAACCTTGGTAATCTCTCTTATTTCTAGTTTTTACTCTCAGCACTCACTTATCTTCTGCCCTCCTGTGTTGTTATCCTAGGTGCCTCCTAATCTGCTATTTGGCCTTCCTGCAAGGTAATTCACAATGCACAATGGGTTACTGTTTATTAATACACTTGGGGGCTAGCTAAATTGGTTAAATGTAACTCTAACTTACTTCTTCCTCAAACTGTCGTATTTTGGTATGTTTTCTCCTCTTTTAATTATTCTTGTATTATTTCCTCTTTGCAGGTTGAATATTTACAAGCTTCTATTTGGCGAAATTTAAACTGAAGCCTAAATCCTACAATTTCGAGTCAAGGTGAGTATTCTATTATTTCACATTACTGTTACTTGAATTGTTTAACATGAAGCCTTTTTTACTTATCTCCTTGTTTTTATCTTCCTTTTACTAGGTGCGTCTCTGGAGGTCCGTAGATTCTGGAATCACTCGTGCTGCCTTTATCTGATGAACTGCAGTCTCTGGGTTGACAGGTACAACTGTCTTCCGCACTTGTTACTTGAATGTCTCGTTCTGACAGGAATTCTCTATCAAGCTCCTAAACTTACTTCAGCGGAAGGCTGGGGGCTTGATAATAATTACAGGGTACTCAAAACGGGAGTTTAAGATAACGGAGAAATCGTCTCCAAACAGGGTTTATTTCTACTACGCAGCTTCTAAGGGAAAACACTTCCCCTCCGAGTCCGGTCTTCAGTGAAGTGCGCAGATTGGAACACAAGCGCGCTTCACCTGGACTCGGCTAATGACCGGGGCTGAAACTAGACTGCGAACTCCAACTCAGCTCTTGTGGCCAGTCCCGCGGACTTTATATGGAGTTACCACAAGACCATAATCAACAAAAATACACACTAGGATTATTTTAAGGTGGTAGATTTAAGCTTAGTTCAGTTCAGTTCTTAGATGCGACGCTCTGCGTCAATGTACCTTAAGTTGCGTTTCGCTTCCACTACAAGCAATGTCGCAGTGATGGGAAACGCGGCAAAGTTCAGGTGCAAAGAAATAAAGACATAAAGATCTTCCAGATGCGGCACGCTTCTCTGGGTTGTGTGAAGCTATCGGTCCGTTGCGTGGACTGCAGCGGCAAAACCCTTACGATGCGACAGCAACAGCTCCAGCGGAGACGCTCTTCTCCCACATTGCGTGAAGCTTCCGCACGATGCGACAAATACAGTGGCGACATCGAAGATGCGATGGCAGCAGCTCCGACGGCTGCGCACTTCTCGGGGGATGCGAGGTGCTCTTGGTCGATGCGGTGCAATGCGACAGTTCCAGTGGCGACACCCTCCTTCGGAGTTGCGACGGCAGGCACAGCAATGGTGACACGCTCCGACCTCGTTGCGAGACTCTTCTCCTGATGCGGTGCAGTGTGACAGCTCCAACGGCGACACCCTCCTTCTTCGGAGTTGCGACGGCAGCAGCAGCGACGGCGACAGGCTTCCTCTTCGTTGAGGCACGCTTCTCTCCAATGCAGTGCAGTGCGACAGTTCCAGCAGCGACACCCTCATTTTTCCGGAGTTGCGATGGCAGGCACAGCGACAGCGACACGCTTCTTCTCGTTGAGTCGGGCTTCCAGCTCCTTGCGACACACAGTTCCTCAGAAGGCCCAAAACAGCAGTAGGCCCTTGCAAAAGAACTCTGGGGAGCTGGGGGGTGAAGTCTGTTGTCCCAGAGACTTCAGCAGGAGGAAAGCTCTTTTCCAAGCCCTTGGAGATCCTTCACAAGTTGAAAGCAAAGTACACAAAGTTCCTTTCTCCTTCCTTTGGCAGTAAGACGACCACTTCAGGCCAATCCCCCAAGCAGCACTTCAGCTTGGGAATAGTCTCTCCTCAGTTTCTTCAGGTTCCTCTCCTCAGTAAAGGTTTCTTCTTGTAGTCCAAAAGTGATCTAATTTCTTGGGAGCAGGTTCCCAATATTTATACCCCAAAATCCTGTGTTCTTTGAGGGGAGAGAGGCCTGTGCCTAGTCCAAACCAGTTCCTCAGCACTTTGTTGACCAGACCTCTCCTTTCCATTCACAGTGCAGGGCAGAAACATCAGACACCCCCATAGGAGGTGGAGCCAGCATTGTGGAAGGCAAGTACAGTCCTGGAGCACTTTGTTGACAGGACTCCTTCTCTTCTTTCAGTGTGCAGGGCAGAGACATTAGCCGCTCCCCAGGGGGTGGAGCCAGCATTGCGGGAGGCAGGCACTGCCCTATTCAGAGTTCAGGTGCACTCCTCCCTCTCATCTAGATGCAGGTCGCTCTATTCACCACTGGGTGACTCAGCCTGTTTCCTCGAATTCCCCAGCCCTGTCACTCACAGAAACCAGACTTAGGAATACATAAACTAGCAGAGGCAGGTTTGAATGGTTAGACAAGCAAATACCTACTTTCTAAAAGTGGTATTTGCAAACACAGAATATTAAAATAAACGTTACTAAAAGATGTATTTTATTATTCTGAGTTCAGGCATACTAAACTCAAATTTCTACCATGTTCTCTGAGCCTGTTAGGATTATAAAATGTAACAATTCTAACAGCCCATTCTCGCATATGGAGAACAGGTAGCCTTGCAATAGTGAAAAACGAAAATGGCTGTAATTCAATATTAGGACATGCCACACACATCAGGGCTTGTCCTACCTTATACTTACAATGCACCCTGCCCTTGGGCCTACCATAGGGGTGACTGACATAGGGACTGGCAAGGGGGTGCAGTTGCCCAGTCAGCATGACAGTACCAGACTGCACGCAGACTCTGCAATGGCAGACCTTAGACATATCTTACAAGGCTGCTTCTGTGGGTGGCACAACCAGTGCTGCAGGCCCACCAGCAGTGTTTGGATTACACGCCCTGGCCACTCAGTGCACTAGACTAGGGTGTGACAAGTAAACCAAAATAGCTAAACATGGAATCACTAATCCATACATCAATTAACAATAGGGAGCACTTGCACTGTGGCACTGAATAGCAGTGGCACAGTGCCCAAAGCATCTAACACCAGCAAAAACACATGCGGCAACAGAAAATGGAAGGGAGCCCACGCCAATTTTGCTAGGTCTAACACGTGTCCCCTCCAGCTGAAGAGTTGGGAGAACTACCCTAACTCCTGGGAGTTCTCTTCACTAAGGTGGAAAAATCTGGACAGACCATCAGCATTGGCATGTTCTGTACCAGGGCGGTATTCCACCGTAAAGTCCATACCCTGTAGGGAGATGGACCACATCAACAGCTTTGGATTCTCACCCCTTATCTGTATCAACCATCTGAGGGGCCTGTGGTCTGTCTGAACCCAGAAGTGAGTCCCAAACAGGTATGGTCTCAGCTTCTTCATTGCCCAGACCACAGCAAATACCTCACGCTCAATAGCACTCCACCTCTATTCCTGTGGAAGTAACCTTCTACTGATAAAGGCTACAGGTTGATCTAGGCCCTCCTCATTCATCTGTGACAGAACAGCCCCCACACAATGCTCTGAAGCGTCTGTTTGGACAATAAACTCTCTTAAGAAGTTGTGTGCCAGGAGCACGGGCGCCGTGCACTTGGCAGCTTTCAGGGCCTCAAAAGCTTCTGACAGGTGTCAGTCCAGATCACCTTCTTGGGATGCTTCTTGGAATTCAGCTCCGTCAAGGGTGCAACGATGTCGCCAAACCCCTTGACAAGCCTCCTGTAGTACCCTGTGAGACCTAAGAAGGCTCTCACCTCTGTCTGCGTTTTGGGTGGCTCCCAAGCCAGGACGGTTTCAATCTTGGGATGTAGGTACGCCACCTGGCCACTCCCAACTTGGTGTCCCAAGTACACCACGGAACCCTGCCCGATCTGACACTTACTCGTCTTGATCATGAGGCCTGCTTTCCATAGCGCCATCAACACTTCCCAGAGGTGGCGCAGATGTTCCTCCCAAATGGCACTGAACACTGCGTTGTCATCCAGGTAGGCGGCACTGAACTCATCCAGTCCAACCAACACCTGGTTGACCAACCTCTGAAAGGTGGCAGGGGCATTCTTCATCCCAAAGGGCATAAAACGGAACTGGAAATGCCCAAATGGTGTGGAGAATGCTGACCTCTCCTTTGCCCCATCAGTCAAGGCGATCTGCCAGTACCCAGAGGTTAAGTCAAACGTGCTGGGGTACCGTGCTGTACCTAGCCGATCTAAGAGCTCAACAGCTCTGGGGATGGGGTGCGAGTCAGTCTTCATGACTGAATTGAGCCCTCTGTAGTCCACACAGACTAGGAGTTCGGGTGTCGCACCCGGTGTTGCACACTTCGGGACCAAGACCCCTGGGCTGGCCCAAGGACTGCTAGATGACTCAATCACCCCAAGTGCAAACATCTTTGAGACCTCCTCTTTAATGCAAGCCCTCACCCTGTCAGTTACCCAGTAACACTTGTGCTTCACAGGTAAACTGTCTCCTGTGTCCATATCATGGACGCACCAATCTGTGACACCAGGAACCAGGGAGAACAGATCAGAAAACTGTCCCAGCAACTGGCGTCATTCTGTTGCTCAGGGGTCAGGGTGGAAGAGAGGTTAATGCCATCCCCTGACCCATCTTGCTCTGAGGCTGACAGGAGGTCAGGAAGAGGCTCAGTCTCCTCCTCCATCCCAGCATCTGTTGCCAAGAGCATGCCCACTTCAGACCTCTCTAAGTGGGGCTTAAAGCGGTTGACATGTAGAACCCTTAAGGGGTTCCTAGCAGACCGCAAGTCCACCAAATAGGTAACTGGACTCTTGCGCTCCACAACCTCAAATGGTCCGTTCCATTTATCCTGGAGCAGGCAGGGCTCCACTGGGGCCATGACCCACACTTTCTGGCAAGGTTGAAGCTCTACCGGAGTGGAATTCTGGTCATACCAGCGCTTCATCTCCTCCTGGCTGGCTTTCAGATACGCCTCAGCGAGTTGCCTAAAATGCCCAGTCTGATTCCTGAAGGCCAGCATGTAGTTATATATATCCTGGGGATGTTTCCTGGGAGATTGCTCCCAGCCTTCTTTAATTAAACTCAGAGGTCCTCTGATAGGGTGTCCATAGAGAAGCTCAAAGGGACTGTACCCTAGAGATTTCTGTGGCACCACACGATATGCAAAGAGCAGGCACGGTAAGGGGACGTCCCACTTATGCCTCATGGGTTCCTCAAGACCCATTATAATGCCCTTCAGGGTCCGGTTGAACCTTTCAACCAGCCAATTTCCTTGGGGTGGTAAGGAGTGGTGAACTTGTAAATTACCTCACACTCCTGCCAGACACTACCTCGCGAGGGAATCCCACTCGGGAGAAAATTCCCATCAGTGCTCGTCCCACCAAGGGGGCCGTCACTGTCCTCAGAGGTAAGGCTTCCAGGTACCGGGTGGCATGGTCCACCAAGACCAGGATGAACCTGTTGCCCATGGCTGTCTTGGGGTCCAGTGGCCCCACAATGTCAATCCCCACCTGCTCAAAGGGGGTACTGACCACAGAGAATGGCTGGAGAGGAGCCTTGTGCTTCCTCCCACTCTTTCCACCTGCCTGGCAAGTCTGACAAGTCCTGCAATGAGTATCAGAACTCTTGTGCATTTGGGGCGAATAAAAGTGGGTGACAAGCCGTTCAAAGGTCTTGTCTTGTCCTGCCCCAAATGTCCTGCTAATGGCACATCATGAGCCAGCCCCAGTAGGAAGGCTCTGAACTTCTGGGGTACCACCAGCACACGGGCTGACCCAGGTTCAGCAACCGTAGGCTCACTCTACAGGAGACCATTCTCCCAGTAAATCAAGTGTGACCCTGACTGATCACCTGCTGCCTGGCTTGCAGCCAGTTGCTGCAAACCCATAAGAGAAGGGCACTCTCTCTGCTCCTTGCAAAATTCCTCCCTGGAGGGGCCTCCTTCTTGGTGCCAATGGGTCAGCTCAGTCAGGTCCCCCACTTGAGCTACTTGCTCCCCGGTAGGCTCCAGGGCATCCCCCTCAGGGTCTACCTCCTTCTAGGCGTTGGAACTTCAGGGGCCGGTTTCCCCCGCCCCCGCCACTTCTCTCTTCGGCAGGGTCCTGGGCCTCCCTTTCAGGCTCCAGGTCTTCTTGAGAACCCCTACTGGCTGACATTGACCAGGTGGTCACGCACGCCCAGTCAGGCAGTCCAACCATCTTCACGTGAGTTGTCTTCTCCACCTTTTCCCAAGGGGAGCTCTCCAAATCATTCCCCAACAAACAGTCAACAGGCATGGCGGGCCTCACAGCTACCTGAAGAGTACCGGAGACCCCCCCCACTCAAAGGGAACCTGAGCCATTGGACAATCACTCTCTGTGTTGTCGGCGTTAACAACTCGGCAAAATGCATGAGGGACAATCTGCTCTTGAGACACCAGGTGACACCTGACAGCTGTGACACTGGCTCCTGTGTCTCTAAGAGCCTCAACCTTTTGGCCATTGATGGTCACTTGCTGCCCATATTTCTTAGTGTTCTTTATTTATTTATTTTTATTTGTGGATTTGTAGAGTGCAAACAAATCATCCCCGGAAGGATCTCTCGGCGCTTTGCAGGAGAAAGGTCAGGAGGGGGTGAATTTAAAAGAGCCATGTCTTCAGCAGTTTTTTAAAATTGGTTATGTTCCTGCAGGCCCTAAGGTTTTGTGGGAGAGTATTCCAGTAGTTAGCTGCCAGGTAGGAGAAAGCTCTACCTCCCATACGTGCCTTCCGTATTTTCTGGGTACACAGAAGGTTGGAGTTGCTGGATCTCAATTGTCTGGCCGGCCGATACCATCTAATCTTGTTCCTAAGGTAGGCCGGTCCCTTTCCCAGTAGAGATCTGAAGGTTATGCAGAGCATCTTAAAGATTGCTCTCTTCCTCACCGGGAGCCAGTGTAATTGGCGCAGCAGAGGGGCTGATGGAGTTCTTGCCGGTTGGTTAAGAGCAAGCCGGGCCGCGGTGTTCTGCACTACCTGGAGTCGAGATTGCAGGTCTTCCCTTGCTCCTACCAGCAGCGAATTTCCATAATCCAACCGGCTCACCAGGAGTGACTGAATAAGGGTCTTCCTGGCAAACAAAGGAATCCATGGAAAGACCTTTATAAGCATTCTCATGGTGCCGAAGCAGGCCCCTGAGACCGATTTGACCTGTTCCTCCATGGACAGTCTATTGTCTATCTTGATGCCAAAGTTCTTCGCACAGCTCCTGGGTGCGGGGGCGTTCCCAAGTTTAGTGGGCCACCATTCTGAGGACCAAATGTCCTCCGCCTTCCCGAACAGCAGTATTTCGGTTTTAGATGAGTTTAGCTGTAGAAAGTTTTTTCTCATCCAGGTGGCAATGCTAGACATGCAGCTTCTGAACCTTGATTGGGTGGAAATTACATCCTCTCCAATCGGGACGATTAGCTGCGTGTCGTCCGCATATGATATGGTGTGAAACCATAGCCCGTGATGATGTCGGCCAGCGGTGTTAAGTATACATTAAACAGGGTCGGACTGAGCACCGAACCCTGTTTGACCCCCTTGTCTACCTTGACAGTTTGTGATCTAAACATCTCTAGCTGGATATTCTGGGTACGCCTTGAAAGGAAACTCTGGATCCAATTAAGTGCCCTGCCCTGCACTCCTATCCCCCTCAGTCTGCCTAGCAGCGTTTTGTGTGAGATGGTGTCAAACGATGCTGACAGATCGAGGAGGACTAAGATTACTGGGGTCCCACTGTCCAGGGTCATCCTTAGAGTGTCTGTCACCTCCAACAGTGCAGCTTCCGTGCTGTGTGATGCATGAAATCCCGATTGGGAGGAGTCCAGGAGGTTATGCTGTTACAGGTAGTTGGAGAGTTGTTGGTTTACCAACGTCTCAAGTACCTTTCGAGCAGCAAGGGAGAAGAGAGATTGGCCTATAATTCTGTAGGTCATTCGGGTCTGCTGCCACTTTTTTTAAGAGTGGCTTTACCCGTGCGCTCTTCCATTCATTGGGGAAGACCGCCCCCTCAAGTGAGATGTTATATATCTTGGCCAGAACCTCTGCCAAGGCCGGGCTGAGCGCTGCCATAACGGCTGGAGGGGCCGGATCTAATGGCGAACCTGATTTGACACGGCTCAATAACGGCTCCACTTGCTCTCTGGTTACCTTGGTGAAGGCATCCAACCCGTACGGCCGGGCCAGTTCTTGTGATCTGATTCTGGGCAGATATTCTTCCTCTGGGACGTGGGGTGTCAGTTCAAAGGATTGATAGATCAAATCGATCTTACTGGAAAAATAGCTAGCGATGTCATCACACCCGTCCTGCGTGGGGAGGGGCTTCGTTGCTGGCCTTGGGATTTGTAAATTTTTTCAGGATCCTATAAAGTTCCCTGGAGGAGTTGTCCGCTTCCATTATGCGTGCACCCAGATATGTCCTTCTTGCTGTATTACAGCTGTTTAGGTAGGCTCTGTGGGAGGTCCGATATGTTAATCTATCCGACATCTCCTTCGTTTTCCTCCACCTCCTCTCTAAAGCCCTACATAGCGATTTTTCCCTCCTAAGGGTATCTGAATACCAAGGGGCAGGGGCTAACCTCTCCTGCGTTGTGGCTCTTTTCAGCGGGGCAATAATGTCTAGGGCTCCCTGAATGGCTTCAACTAGTCCTTTCCATGCGGAGTTGGGATCTACGTCCGTGTCTAGTGCGGGCAGTAAACACCTGCTCAAAGGCTAGTGGGGTTATTCTAGCCCATGGTCGCCGGACGTTTTTCTGGCTACACCTCCGTATTGCTAGGTGGGAGGATGGTAAAGAGAAGCTTAGTGCCATATGTGCCATATTCTTGGGTAGCTGAGCTTCTGAGACTGTCTCACAGTCCTAAAGAGACAAGGGTCATCTGTTTGGGACCCCCCCACCTTGGACTTCAATCTCCTCCCACAAGGCTACACTAGCCTCTGCCGGGGCGGAGCACAAGTGGGTGCTTGTTTACCAACGAGGCGACACCTGGTATCATTTGCCTTAGGACCCAGGTCACCACACTTGTAACATTTCAGGGGCCCCTGGGGAACAGGACTACCTGTCGGGCCCCTTGCTTTCTCTGAGGGGGAGGCTGGGAACCTTTCACGGGGTTCCCTTGGGGGCTACCTTGGGGCCCTTTGCGGAACTCCTTCTGCCCACCTTTGGCTGAGTCTCCCAGGTGACCCTTGTGGACCCTGGTACTGACCCAGCAGTCCGCCTCCTCAGCAAGCTTCCTAGCATTAGTCAGCTTTCTATCTATCAGATGCTGGTGCAGCTCTGGAAAACAATTATCAGACAAGTGCTCCCATGCAATCAAATCAAAGAGACCTTGAAAATCATTAACCTTGCTGCCCTTTACCCAACCATCTAATGCTCTGCAAAAGAAAGTGACATATTAAACCCAAGTACTGTTTTCTAGATTTTTGCATTTCCTGAACCTCTGCCTATAGAGCTCAGGTGTCAAACCATAGCTAGACATTAATGCATCTTTCATGTGGCTGTATGAATTGTGGACTTCAGAAGGCAGGTCTAACAATGTATCCTACCCCTCACTAAGGAACCTTCCCTACAACCCCGCTCCCCAATCTCTCTCAGGGACCCGGTTGGAAGACATGGCTACCTCATAGGCTCTGAACCTCTGACCAATATCATAATTTTTGTAAAACTCCTTCACCACATCCTTGGGAATATACACTCTACTTTCTGTATGTACTGACGGTATGCTGCTTCCAGAGGGAGTAACTGCTAAACTTTTGGTTTTAAACTCCAACTTCCTCAAACCTTTTTCATGCTCAAACTGCATTTTCTTTTCCTCAAGATCTAACTTTCTATTTTCTATTGCTAGCTGCCTATCAACCTTGAACCTTGTCAATTCCATTTCATGCCTTCTTTATCTTTGTCTGTCCTCCAACTCTTCTAGAGACAGACTTTTGTTAGAAGCACTGCTACATGCGGGGGAAGGTACTTTCCTTCCTCCTAGGCCCACTGACCATTCTTGTTGTAAAATTGCCAATCCATCCTCCTCAATCACATGATTTTTCCTTGCTTCCACCAAGGCCCTCAGCGCCTTGTGAAATTCTTCCTTCACTTTAAATCTAGAAGTGGAAATATTGAATTTCTTGCAAAAGTACTTCATCTGCTTTACTGTGTACCATTCCAGCCTCTCTTCTTGCCATTCACAATTAAGGGAGGCTACAGACTCTACTCTCTCAACTGAATTAGGCATTTTTCAAAAATAGGCAATACAAAAATCAAAGAGGAATCTATCAAAAAGTATGCGGTATCGTTATGGTCTGCACTCATTAAGTAGTGTTCATCAGTCACTGTACATGAGTCACAAATGCAAATCCAGAATCCCTTCCGCTGCCTACCAATGTTAGATTTGGGGGTCTCTAGTTGGCACAGGTAGGTACTTGTGACAAGTAGGGACCCTCTCCTCTAGTCAGGTTTAGGGGATTACACACCTAAAATAACCATTGCTCACCCTCTAGGTTGCGTGGCGCGAGCAGTCAGGGCTTATTTCAGAGGCGTTGTAAGTTAAGCAGTTGTGACCACATACAGTAACCCAGTGACAACACTACAAATGGACACCACACAGGTTTTATTTAAAAAATAAGTAGACTTTATATAGTTACCACAAGACCATAAACAACAAAACTACACACTAGGATTATTTATAGATGGTAGATTTAAGCTTAGTTCAGTTCAGTTCTTAGATGCGACGCTCTGCGTCAATGTACCTTAAGTTGCTTTGCGCTTCCACTACAAGCAATGTCGCAACGATAGGAAATGCGGCAAAGTTCAGGTGCAAAGAAATAAAGACATGAAGATCAATTTTATGATATGCTCCCTGAAGGAAAAAATCCTGAGTGAAAGCCTAAAAGCTGGTTTATTCTCTAAAGACAACTGGACCTGCAGAATCAGGTCACACATATCAAGAACAACCCAAGATAGGCAATGGGAATTAGGCCAGCATATGCCACAATTAAGATCACTCAGGGCTACTGTTCAAATGTGCTTCCCAGCTTCCCTGAAAATCATGTGGGATACTAAGATGCATAACATGAGAGACCCGAAGGAAGTCGATGGCCTCATTGAACAAATTAAGTCACAACGGAAAGACCACTCCGAAGACATAAGGCATGAGCTGTAGGGCATAAGGCGGGTTCGTAGTGGTGATAGACGGTAATTCTTTAAATCACATTGAAGGGCAAGGAGCTCAAAAGGCCGGAGAATCTGTCCAGAAGAAAGAAGGAAAAGGAGGCTTCTTCAGGGAGGACACTGTAAAGATCGCACACTAGAAAACTTTGAAAACAAAAAAAATTACAGCACGTGGCGGGGAGCAAAATGGGGAGAAAAAAGGAAAAAAGTCCTCAAAGCAAAACCAAGAGGAGGAGGAAGGCCCTCAAGTTGATCATAGCGGATCAAAAAAAAGATGCTAGCCACAGGTAAGGGTGCCAAGGAAAAGAGTCTTAACATCTTAATGTGGAACACAAATGGGCTAAGGATAAAAAAACAGAGACTGAAGATACTGGAATATTTAAAAAACATTGATTGTGAAATATTCATATTACAGGAAACAGACCTACTAAATGAAGAATGGGTGCTGATTTGTAAAAATCAAAGATGGGTGGATCACTGTATATGTACAAGCCAAGAGTGCAACGTAAAGGGCATAGCAATTACATTTAAAAAATCTTTGAAAGTAGTTGTCAGACTTAAAAGGATACTCCTTGCGTAACCGCACAGGAACAGAGATGCTGGCTCCCTAATCCGCCCAGGGCAACAAATCAGAGCTCTGATAATACGAGTCTCTAACTGGTTACCAGGGGGGGAAGGGGGAAAGTGGATAAAATAACAAACAAGAAGAGACTTTCTTGGTTGGTTCCGCTCGTCAGTCCGACCCGCAGACCGCTACTGGCTCTGGACCCTGCAGGAAAAGATCTGGGTTAACTGTAGTTAGCAAACTTCCTTTATCTCCTACTACTTCTCCCCTTTTGATCTTCACCTACCATTAATTTCCAAGAGTCTTGCCCTCTCTTCTATTTTCTGTTTCTTGGCACTAGGTGGGCTGAGTTCACTGGTATCTTTTATCTGTAATTTATAACAGGGTTTCTCTATTAGTTTCTCTTATAACCTTGGTAATCTCTCTTATTTCTAGTTTTTACTCTCAGCACTCACTTATCTTCTGCCCTCCTGTGTTGTTATCCTAGTTGCCTCCTAATCTGCTATTTGGCCTTCCTGCAAGGTAATTCACAATGCACAATGGGTTACTGTTTATTAATACACTTGGGGGCTAGCTAAATTGGTTAAATGTAACTCTAACTTACTTCTTCCTCAAACTGTCGTATTTTGGTATGTTTTCTCCTCTTTTAATTATTCTTGTATTATTTCCTCTTTGCAGGTTGAATATTTACAAGCTTCTATTTGGCGGAATTTAAACTGAATCCTAAATCCTACAATTTTGAGTCAAGGTGAGTATTCTATTATTTCACATTACTGTTACTTGAATTGTTTAACATGAAGCCTTTTTCACTTATCTCCTTGTTTTTATCTTCCTTTTACTAGGTGCGTCTCTGGAGGTCCGTAGATTCTGGAATCACTCGTGCTGCCTTTATCTGATGAACTGCAGTCTCTGGGTTGACAGGTACAACTGTCTTCCGCACTTGTTACTTGAATGTCTCGTTCTGACAGGAATTCTCTATCAAGCTCCTAAACTTACTTCAGCGGAAGGCTGGGGGCTTGATAATAATTACAGGGTACTCAAAACGGGAGTTTAAGATAACGGAGAAATCGTCTCCAAACAGGGTTTATTTCTACTACGCAGCTTCTAAGGGAAAACACTTCCCCTCCGAGTCCGGTCTTCAGTGAAGTGCGCAGATTGGAACACAAGCGCGCTTCACCTGGACTCGGCTAATGACCGGGGCTGAAACTAGACTGCGAACTCCAACTCAGCTCTTGTGGCCAGTCCCGCGGACTTTATATGGAGTTACCACAAGACCATAATCAACAAAAATACACACTAGGATTATTTTAAGGTGGTAGATTTAAGCTTAGTTCAGTTCAGTTCTTAGATGCGACGCTCTGCGTCAATGTACCTTAAGTTGCGTTTCGCTTTCACTACAAGCAATGTCGCAGTGATGGGAAACGCGGCAAAGTTCAGGTGCAAAGAAATAAAGACATAAAGATCTTCCAGATGCGGCACGCTTCTCTGGGTTGTGTGAAGCTATCGGTCCGTTGCGTGGACTGCAGCGGCAAAACCCTTACGATGCGACAGCAACAGCTCCAGCGGAGACGCTCTTCTCCCACATTGCGTGAAGCTTCCGCACGATGCGACAAATACAGTGGCGACATCCAAGATGCGATGGCAGCAGCTCCGACGGCTGCGCACTTCTCGGGGGATGCGAGGTGCTCTTGGTCGATGCGGTGCAATGCGACAGTTCCAGTGGCGACACCCTCCTTCGGAGTTGCGACGGCAGGCACAGCAATGGTGACACGCTCCGACCTCGTTGCGAGACTCTTCTCCTGATGCGGTGCAGTGTGACAGCTCCAACGGCGACACCCTCCTTCTTCGGAGTTGCGACGGCAGCAGCAGCGACGGCGACAGGCTTCCTCTTCGTTGAGGCACGCTTCTCTCCAATGCAGTGCAGTGCGACAGTTCAAGCAGCGACACCCTCATTTTTCCGGAGTTGCGATGGCAGGCACAGCGACAGCGACACGCTTCTTCTCGTTGAGTCGGGCTTCCAGCTCCTTGCGACACACAGTTCCTCAGAAGGCCCAAAACAGCAGTAGGCACTTGCAAAAGAACTCTGGGGAGGTGGGGGGTGAAGTCTGTTGTCCCAGAGACTTCAGCAGGAGGAAAGCTCTTTTCCAAGCCCTTGGAGATCCTTCACAAGTTGAAAGCAAAGTACACAAAGTTCCTTTCTCCTTCCTTTGGCAGTAAGACAACCACTGCAGGCCAATCCCCCAAGCAGCACTTCAGCTTGGGAATAGTCTCTCCTCAGTTTCTTCAGGTTCCTCTCCTCAGTAAAGGTTTCTTCTTGTAGTCCAAAACTGATCTAATTTCTTGGGAGCAGGTTCCCAATATTTATACCCCAAAATCCTGTGTTCTCTGAGGGGAGAGAGGCCTGTGCCTAGTCCAAACCAGTTCCTCAGCACTTTGTTGACCAGACCTCTCCTTTCCATTCACAGTGCAGGGCAGAAACATCAGACACCCCCATAGGAGGTGGAGCCAGCATTGTGGAAGGCAAGTACAGTCCTGGAGCACTTTGTTGACAGGACTCCTTCTCTTCTTTCAGTGTGCAGGGCAGAGACATTAGCCTCTCCCCAGGGGGTGGAGCCAGCATTGCGGGAGGCAGGCACTGCCCTATTCAGAGTTCAGGTGCACTCCTCCCTCTCATCTAGATGCAGATCGCTCTGTTCACCACTGGGTGACTCAGCCTGTTTCCTCGAATTCCCCAGCCCTGTCACTCACAGAAACCAGACTTAGGAATACATAAACTAGCAGAGGCAGGTTTGAATGGTTAGACAAGCAAATACCTACTTTCTAAAAGTGGTATTTGCAAACACAGAATATTAAAATAAACTTTACTAAAAGATGTATTTTATTATTCTGAGTTCAGGCATACTAAACTCAAATTTCTACCATGTTCTCTGAGCCTGTTAGGATTATAAAATGTAACAATTCTAACAGCCCATTCTCGCATATGGAGAACAGGTAGCCTTGCCATAGTGAAAAACGAAAATGGCTGTAATTCAATATTAGGACATGCCACACACATCAGGGCTTGTCCTACCTTATACTTACAATGCACCCTGCCCTTGGGCCTACCATAGGGGTGACTGACATAGGGACTGGCAAGGGGGTGCAGTTGCCCAGTCAGCATGACAGTACCAGACTGCACGCAGACTCTGCAATGGCAGACCTTAGACATATCTTACAAGGCTGCTTCTGTGGGTGGCACAACCAGTGCTGCAGGCCCACCAGCAGTGTTTGGATTACACGCCCTGGCCACTCAGTGCACTAGACTAGGGTGTGACAAGTAAACCAAAATAGCTAAACATGGAATCACTAATCCATACATCAATTAACAATAGGGAGCACTTGCACTGTGGCACTGAATAGCAGTGGCACAGTGCCCAAAGCATCTAACACCAGCAAAAACACATGCGGCAACAGAAAAATGGAAGGGAGCCCACGCCAATTTTGCTAGGTCTAACACGTGTCCCCTCCAGCTGAAGAGTTGGGAGAACTACCCTAACTCCTGGGAGTTCTCTTCACTAAGGTGGAAAAATCTGGACAGACCATCAGCATTGGCATGTTCTGTACCAGGGCGGTATTCCACCGTAAAGTCCATACCCTGTAGGGAGATGGACCACATCAACAGCTTTGGATTCTCACCCCTAATCTGTATCAACCATCTGAGGGGCCTGTGGTCTGTCTGAACCCAGAAGTGAGTCCCAAACAGGTATGGTCTCAGCTTCTTCATTGCCCAGACCACAGCAAATACCTCACGCTCAATAGCACTCCACCTCTATTCCTGTGGAAGTAACCTTCTACTGATAAAGGCTACAGGTTGATCTAGGCCCTCCTCATTCATCTGTGACAGAACAGCCCCCACACAATGCTCTGAAGCGTCTGTTTGGACAATAAACTCTCTTAAGAAGTTGTGTGCCAGGAGCACGGGCGCCGTGCACTTGGCAGCTTTCAGGGCCTCAAAAGCTTCTGACAGGTGTCAGTCCAGATCACCTTCTTGGGATGCTTCTTGGAATTCAGCTCTGTCAAGGGTGCAACGATGTTGCCAAACCCCTTGACAAGCCTCCTGTAGTACCCTGTGAGACCTAAGAAGGCTCTCACCTCTGTCTGCGTTTTGGGTGGCTCCCAAGCCAGGACGGTTTCAATCTTGGGATGTAGGTACGCCACCTGGCCACTCCCAACTTGGTGTCCCAAGTACACCACGGAACCCTGCCCGATCTGACACTTACTCGTCTTGATCAGGAGGCCTGCTTTCCATAGCGCCATCAACACTTCCCAGAGGTGGCGCAGATGTTCCTCCCAAATGGCACTGAACACTGCGTTGTCATCCAGGTAGGCGGCACTGAACTCATCCAGTCCAACCAACACCTGGTTGACCAACCTCTGAAAGGCGGCAGGGGCATTCTTCATCCCAAAGGGCATAAAACGGAACTGGAAATGCCCAAATGGTGTGGAGAATGCTGACCTCTCCTTTGCCCCATCAGTCAAGGCGATCTGCCAGTACCCAGAGGTTAAGTCAAACGTGCTGGGGTACCGTGCTGTACCTAGCCGATCTAAGAGCTCAACAGCTCTGGGGATGGGGTGCGAGTCAGTCTTCATGACTGAATTGAGCCCTCTGTAGTCCACACAGACTAGGAGTTCGGGTGTCGCACCCGGTGTTGCAGACTTCGGAACCAAGACCCCTGGGCTGGCCCAAGGACTGCTAGATGACTCAATCACCCCAAGTGCAAACATCTTTGAGACCTCCTCTTTAATGCAAGCCCTCACCCTGTCAGTTACCCAGTAACACTTGTGCTTCACAGGTAAACTGTCTCCTGTGTCCATATCATGGACGCACCAATCTGTGACACCAGGAACCAGGGAGAACAGATCAGAAAACTGTCCCAGCAACTGGCGTCATTCTGTTGTCTCAGGGGTCAGGGTGGAAGAGAGGTTAACGCCATCCCCTGACCCATCTTGCTCTGAGGCTGACAGGAGGTCAGGAAGAGGCTCAGTCTCCTCCTCCATCCCAGCATCTGTTGCCAAGAGCATGCCCACTTCAGACCTCTCTAAGTGGGGCTTAAGGCGGTTGACATGTAGAACTCTTAAGGGGTTCCTAGCAGACCGCAAGTCCACCAAATAGGTAACTGGACTCTTGCGCTCCACAACCTCAAATGGTCCGGTCCATTTATCCTGGAGCAGGCAGGGCTCCACTGGGGCCATGACCCACACTTTCTGGCAAGGTTGAAGCTCTACCGGAGTGGAATTCTGGTCATACCAGCGCTTCATCTCCTCCTGGCTGGCTTTCAGATACGCCTCAGCGAGTTGCCTAAAATGCCCAGTCTGATTCCTGAAGGCCAGCATGTAGTTATATATATCCTGGGGATGTTTCCTGGGAGATTGCTCCCAGCCTTCTTTAATTAAACTCAGAGGTCCTCTGATAGGGTGTCCATAGAGAAGCTCAAAGGGACTGTATCCTAGAGATTTCTGTGGCACCACACGATATGCAAAGAGCAGGCACGGTAAGGGGACGTCCCACTTATGCCTCATGGGTTCCTCAAGACCCATTATAATGCCCTTCAGGGTCCGGTTGAACCTTTCAACCAGCCAATTTCCTTGGGGTGGTAAGGAGTGGTGAACTTGTAAATTACCTCACACTCCTGCCAGACACTACCTCGCGGAATCCCACTCGGGAGAAAATTCCCATCAGTGCTCGTCCCACCACGGGGGCCGTCACTGTCCTCAGAGGTAAGGCTTCCAGGTACCGGGTGGCATGGTCCACCAAGACCAGGATGAACCTGTTGCCCATGGCTGTCTTGGGGTCCAGTGGCCCCACAATGTCAATCCCCACCTGCTCAAAGGGGGTACTGACCACAGAGAATGGCTGGAGAGGAGCCTTGTGCTTCCTCCCACTCTTTCCACCTGCCTGGCAAGTCTGACAAGTCCTGCAATGAGTATCAGAACTCTTGTGCATTTGGGGCGAATAAAAGTGGGTGACAAGCCGTTCAAAGGTCTTGTCTTGTCCTGCCCCAAATGTCCTGCTAATGGCACATCATGAGCCAGCCCCAGTAGGAAGGCTCTGAACTTCTGGGGTACCACCAGCACACGGGCTGACCCAGGTTCAGCAACCGTAGGCTCACTCTACAGGAGACCATTCTCCCAGTAAATCAAGTGTGACCCTGACTGATCACCTGCTGCCTGGCTTGCAGCCAGTTGCTGCAAACCCATAAGAGAAGGGCACTCTCTCTGCTCCTTGCAAAATTCCTCCCTGGAGGGGCCTCCTTCTTGGTGCCAATGGGTCAGCTCAGTCAGGTCCCCCACTTGAGCTACTTGCTCCCCGGTAGGCTCCAGGGCATCCCCCTCAGGGTCTACCTCCTTCTAGGCGTTGGAACTTCAGGGGCCGGTTTCCCCCGCCCCCGCCACTTCTCTCTTCGGCAGGGTCCTGGGCCTCCCTTTCAGGCTCCAGGTCTTCTTGAGAACCCCTACTGGCTGACATTGACCAGGTGGTCACGCACGCCCAGTCAGGCAGTCCAACTATCTTCACGTGAGTTGTCTTCTCCACCTTTTCCCAAGGGGAGCTCTCCAAATCATTCCCCAACAAACAGTCAACAGGCATGGCGGGCCTCACAGCTACCTGAAGAGTACCAGAGACCCCCCCCACTCAAAGGGAACCTGAGCCATTGGACAATCACTCTCTGTGTTGTCGGCGTTAACAACTCGGCAAAATGCATGAGGGACAATCTGCTCTTGAGACACCAGGTGACACCTGACAGCTGTGACACTGGCTCCTGTGTCTCTAAGAGTCTCAACCTTTTGGCCATTGATGGTCACTTGCTGCCCATATTTCTTAGTGTTCTTTTTTTATTTATTTTTATTTATTTGTGGATTTGTAGAGTGCAAACAAATCATCCCCGGAAGGATCTCTCGGCGCTTTGCAGGAGAAAGGTCAGGAGGGGGTGAATTCAAAAGAGCCATGTCTTCAGCAGTTTTTTAAAATTGGTTATGTTCCTGCAGGCCCTAAGGTTTTGTGGGAGAGTATTCCAGTAGTTAGCTGCCAGGTAGGAGAAAGCTCTACCTCCCATACGTGCCTTCCGTATTTTCTGGGTACACAGAAGGTTGGAGTTGCTGGATCTCAATTGTCTGGCCGGCCGATACCATCTAATCTTGTTCCTAAGGTAGGCCGGTCCCTTTCCCAGTAGAGATCTGAAGGTTATGCAGAGCATCTTAAAGATAGCTCTCTTCCTCACCGGGAGCCAGTGTAATTGGCGCAGCAGAGGGACTGATGGAGTTCTTGCCGGTTGGTTAAGAGCAAGCCGGGCCGCGGTGTTCTGCACTACCTGGAGTCGAGATTGCAGGTCTTCCCTTGCTCCTACCAGCAGCGAATTTCCATAATCCAACCGGCTCACCAGGAGTGACTGAATAAGGGTCTTCCTGGCAAACAAAGGAATCCATGGAAAGACCTTTATAAGCATTCTCATGGTGCCGAAGCAGGCCCCTGAGACCGATTTGACCTGTTCCTCCATGGACAGTCTATTGTCTATCTTGATGCCAAAGTTCTTCGCACAGCTCCTGGGTGCGGGGGCGTTCCCAAGTTTAGTGGGCCACCATTCTGAGGACCAAATGTCCTCCGCCTTCCCGAACAGCAGTATTTCGGTTTTAGATGAGTTTAGCTGTAGAAAGTGTTTTCTCATCCAGGTGGCAATGCTAGACATGCAGCTTCTGAACCTTGATTGGGTGGAAATTACATCCTCTCCAATCGGGACGATTAGCTGCGTGTCGTCCGCATATGATATGGTGTGAAACCATAGCCCGTGATGATGTCGGCCAGCGGTGTTAAGTATACATTAAACAGGGTCGGACTGAGCACCGAACCCTGTTTGACCCCCTTGTCTACCTTGACAGTTTGTGATCTAAACATCTCTAGCTGGATATTCTGGGTACGCCCTGAAAGGAAACTCTGGATCCAATTAAGTGCCCTGCCCTGCACTCCTATCCCCCTCAGTCTGCCTAGCAGCGTTTTGTGTGAGATGGTGTCAAACGATGCTGACAGATCGAGGAGGACTAAGATTACTGGGGTCCCACTGTCCAGGGTCATCCTTAGAGTGTCTGTCACCTCCAACAGTGCAGCTTCCGTGCTGTGTGATGCATGAAATCCCGATTGGGAGGAGTCCAGGAGGTTATGCTGTTACAGGTAGTTGGAGAGTTGTTGGTTTACCAACGTCTCAAGTACCTTTCGAGCAGCAAGGGAGAAGAGAGATTGGCCTATAATTCTGTAGGTCATTCGGGTCTGCTGCCACTTTTTTTAAGAGTGGCTTTACCCGTGCGCTCTTCCATTCATTGGGGAAGACCGCCCCCTCAAGTGAGATGTTATATATCTTGGCCAGAACCTCTGCCAAGGCCGGGCTGAGCGCTGCCATAACGGCTGGAGGGGCCGGATCTAATGGCGAACCTGATTTGACACGGCTCAATAACGGCTCCACTTGCTCTCTGGTTACCTTGGTGAAGGCATCCAACCCGTACGGCCGGGCCAGTTCTTGTGATCTGATTCTGGGCAGATATTCTTCCTCTGGGACGTGGGGTGTCAGTTCAAAGGATTGATAGATCAAATCGATCTTACTGGAAAAATAGCTAGCGATGTCATCACACCCGGCCTGCGTGGGGAGGGGCTTCGTTGCTGGCCTTGGGATTTGTAAATTTTTTCAGGATCCTATAAAGTTCCCTGGAGGAGTTGTCCGCTTCCATTATGCGTGCACCCAGATATGTCCTTCTTGCTGTATTACAGCTGTTTAGGTAGGCTCTGTGGGAGGTCCGATATGTTAATCTATCCGACATCTCCTTCGTTTTCCTCCACCTCCTCTCTAAAGCCCTACATAGCGATTTTTCCCTCCTAAGGGTATCTGAATACCAAGGGGCAGGGGCTAACCTCTCCTGCGTTGTGGCTCTTTTCAGCGGGGCTATAAGGTCTAGGGCTCCCTGAATGGCTTCAACTAGTCCTTTCCATGCGGAGTTGGGATCTATGTCCGTGTCTAGTGCGGGCGGTAAACACCTGCTCAAAGGCTAGTGGGGTTATTCTAGCCCATGGTCGCCGGACGTTTTTCTGGCTACACCTCCGTATTGCTAGGTGGGAGGATGGTAAAGAGAAGCTTAGTGCCATATGTGCCATATTCTTGGGTAGCTGAGCTTCTGAGACTGTCTCACAGTCCTAAAGAGACAAGGGTCATCTGTTTGGGACCCCCCCACCTTGGACTTCAATCTCCTCCCACAAGGCTACACTAGCCTCTGCCGGGGCGGAGCACAAGTGGGTGCTTGTTTACCAACGAGGCGACACCTGGTATCATTTGCCTTAGGACCCAGGTCACCACACTTGTAACATTTCAGGGGCCCCTGGGGAACAGGACTACCTGTCGGGCCCCTTGCTTTCTCTGAGGGGGAGGCTGGGAACCTTTCACGGGGTTCCCTTGGGGGCTACCTTGGGGCCCTTTGCGGAACTCCTTCTGCCCACTTTTGGCTGAGTCTCCCAGGTGACCCTTGTGGACCCTGGTACTGACCCAGCAGTCTGCCTCCTCAGCAAGCTTCCTAGCATTAGTCAGCTTTCTATCTATCAGATGCTGGTGCAGCTCTGGAAAACAATTATCAGACAAGTGCTCCCATGCAATCAAATCAAAGAGACCTTGAAAATCATTAACCTTGCTGCCCTTTACCCAACCATCTAATGCTCTGCAAAAGAAAGTGACATATTAAACCCAAGTACTGTTTTCTAGATTTTTGCATTTCCTGAACCTCTGCCTATAGAGCTCAGGTGTCAAACCATAGCTAGACATTAATGCATCTTTCATGTGGCTGTATGAATTGTGGACTTCAGAAGGCAGGTCTAACAATGTATCCTACCCCTCACTAAGGAACCTTCCCCACAACCCCGCTCCCCAATCTCTCTCAGGGACCCGGTGGGAAGACATGGCTATCACATAGGCTCTGAACCTCTGACCAATATCATAATTTTTGTAAAACTCCTTCACCACATCCTTGGGAATATACACTCTACTTTCTGTATGTACTGACGGTATTCTGCTTCCAGAGGGAGTAACTGCTAAACTTTTGGTTTTAAACTCCAACTTCCTCAAACCTTTTTCATGCTCAAACTGCATTTTCTTTTCCTCAAGATCTAACTTTCTATTTTCTATTGCTAGCTGCCTATCAACCTTGAACCTTGTCAATTCCATTTCATGCCTTCTTTATCTTTGTCTGTCCTCCAACTCTTCTAGAGACAGACTTTTGTTAGAAGCACTGCTACATGCGGGGGAAGGTACTTTCCTTCCTCCTAGGCCCACTGACCATTCTTGTTGTAAAATTGCCAATCCATCCTCCTCAATCACATGATTTTTCCTTGCTTCTACCAAGGCCCTCAGCGCCTTGTGAAATTCTTCCTTCACTTTAAATCTAGAAGTGGAAATATTGAATTTCTTGCAAAAGTACTTCATCTGCTTTACTGTGTACCATTCCAGCCTCTCTTCTTGCCATTCACAATTAAGGGAGGCTACAGACTCTACTCTCTCAACTGAATTAGGCATTTTTCAAAAATAGGCAATCCAAAAATCAAAGAGGAATCTATCAAAAAGTATGCGGTATCGTTATGGTCTGCACTCATTAAGTAGTGTTCACCAGTCACTGTACATGAGTCACAAATGCAAATCCAGAATCCCTTCCGCTGCCTACCATTGTTAGATTTGGGGGTCTCTAGTTGGCACAGGTAGGTACTTGTGACAAGTAGGGACCCTCTCCTCTAGTCAGGTTAAGGGGATTACACCCCTAAAATAACCATTGCTCACCCTCTAGGTTGCGTGGCGCGAGCAGTCAAGGCTTATTTCAGAGGCGTTGTAAGTTAAGCAGTTGTGACCACATACAGTAACCCAGTGACAACACTACAAATGGACACCACACAGGTTTTATTTAAAAAATAAGTAGACTTTATATAGTTACCACAAGACCATAAACAACAAAACTACACACTAGGATTATTTATAGAAGGTAGATTTAAGCTTAGTTCAGTTCAGTTCTTAGATGCGACGCTCTGCGTCAATGTACCTTAAGTTGCTTTGCGCTTCCACTACAAGCAATGTCGCAACGATAGGAAATGCGGCAAAGTTCAGGTGCAAAGAAATAAAGACATGAAGATCAATTTTATGATATGCTCCCTGAAGGAAAAAATCCTGAGTGAAAGCCTAAAAGCTGGTTTATTCTCTAAAGACAACTGGACCTGCAGAATCAGGTCACACATATCAAGAACAACCCAAGATAGGCAATGGGAATTAGGCCAGCATATGCCACAATTAAGATCACTCAGGGCTACTGTTCAAATGTGCTTCCCAGCTTCCCTGAAAATCATGTGGGATACTAAGATGCATAACATGAGAGACCCGAAGGAAGTCGATGGCCTCATTGAACAAATTAAGTCACAACGGAAAGACCACTCCGAAGACATAAGGCATGAGCTGTAGGGCATAAGGCGGGTTCGTAGTGGTGATAGACGGTAATTCTTTAAATCACATTGAAGGGCAAGGAGCTCAAAAGGCTGGAGAATCTGTCCAGAAGAAAGAAGGAAAAGGAGGCTTCTTCAGGGAGGACACTGTAAAGATCGCACACTAGAAAACTTTGAAAACGAAAAAAATTACAGCACGTGGCGGGGAGCAAAATGGGGAGAAAAAAGGAAAAAAAGTCCTCAAAGCAAAACCAAGAGGAGGAGGAAGGCCCTCAAGTTGATCATAGCGGATCAAAAAAAAGATGCTAGCCACAGGTAAGGGTGCCAAGGAAAAGAGTCTTAACATCTTAATGTGGAACACAAATGGGCTAAGGATAAAAAAACAGAGACTGAAGATACTGGAACATTTAAAAAACATTGATTGTGAAATATTCATATTACAGGAAACAGACCTACTAAATGAAGAATGGGTGCTGATTTGTAAAAATCAAAGATGGGTGGATCACTGTATATGTACAATCCAAGAGTGCAACGTAAAGGGCATAGCAATTACATTTAAAAAATCTTTGAAAGTAGTTGTCAGACTTAAAAGGATACTCCTTGCGTAACCGCACAGGAAAAGAGATGCTGGCTCCCTAATCCGCCCAGGGCAACAAATCAGAGCTCTGATAATACGAGTCTCTAACTGGTTACCAGGGGGGGAAGGGGGAAAGTGGATAAAATAACAAACAAGAAGAGACTTTCTTGGTTGGTTCCGCTCGTCAGTCCGACCCGCAGACCGCTACTGGCTCTGGACCCTGCAGGAAAAGATCTGGGTTAACTGTAGTTAGCAAACTTCCTCTATCTCCTACTACTTCTCCCCTTTTGATCTTCACCTACCATTAATTTCCAAGAGTCTTGCCCTCTCTTCTATTTTCTGTTTCTTGGCACTGGGTGGGCTGAGTTCACTGGTATCTTTTATCTGTAATTTACAAAAGGGTTTCTCTATTAGTTTCTCTTATAGCCTTGGTAATCTCTCTTACTTCTAGTTTTTACTCTCAGCACTCACTTATCTTCTGCCCTCCTGCGTTGTTATCCTAGGTGCCTCCTAATCTGCTATTTAGCCTTCCTGCAAGGTAATTCACAATGCACAATTGGTTAAATGTAACTCTAACTTACTTCTTCCTCAAATTGTCGTATTTTGGTATGTTTTCTCCTCTTTTAATTATTCTTGTCTTATTTCCTCTTTGCAGTGCGCAGATTGGAACACGAGCGCGCTTCACCTGGACTCGGCTAATGACCGGGGCTGAAACTAGACTGCGAACTCCAACTTCGCTCTTGTGGCCAGTCCCGCGGCCATCTTGGAGTTCCATTTTCGCATGTTATCAGTCCAAGCTTTCCCTACAAGGCTCAATTTGGCATAACTATGTCCCTGCTGTGATATTACTGACACCTGGGGTTTTTGGGTCCTGACAGCAGTTATTAAAAAAGCAGAACAGACAAAAAAGGAAGATGGGTAATCGTAAAAGCAAGGATGCACAACAACTCGTATATACTAGTGGGGTACTATGGCCCTAATGTAGATTACTCTGAACCACTTCAAAAAATATACTCTCATCTATTGACAACACAAGCACCAATAATAATGGGTGGGGATTTTAACATAACACTAAATCCCAAAGAGGACCGATATCAAGCAAAAAACTTCCCCAATCTACCGAAGATGGGAGAATGGGTCAGGATGTGAATCAAGGATTTAGGTATTGTAGATGTATGGAAGGATAAAAGAAACACAAATCACAAATTCACCCTCAAGGACAAACGCTAGGTCATACCTCCAGAATCAATTTTTTTCTGATTGATAGAAGCCTAGTAGAATGTACAATGATGGTTGAGCAAATACCAAAACACATCTCGGATCACTCAGCAGTGCAACTTAGCCTTAAGTTAAAAACCTCCCTCTGCAATCAAAGATGGACAGTGGATAGAAGTATCTTCGTAGACGCATCTTGCAAAGATAGGTTGGCAAAGGAGACAGAATTGTTCTTCCAAATGAATAAAGAAGGCACATCAAAACAAATAGCCTGGGACGCATATAAGGCCTTTATCAGGGGGAGAATCATTAACATCACAGGACATAAGAACAAGGAAAAAAAGACCTTCATTAAACGAATTGAAAAAGAACTTGATACTCTGGATCAAGAGCTTAAGAAAGTGAAAACCAAGCAAGAAAATGTAGTAATAGAGGAAAAAAAGAAAGGAAAAAAGGTAGAATTAGCAGACTTCCTCAAAACAATAGTTAGGGATTGATGGGAGGCCAGTAAATTACCACATTATGACTATGGAGAAGGCTGTGGGAGAATCCTGGCATGGAAACAAAAAACGATTCAATACAAAATAGGGTCACAAAGATACAGAAGGAAGGCCAACTCGGACACTGCTTGGAAGATACTGAAATGAGGCGAGAATTTACAAAATTCTTTGACAAATTGTAAATGGAAGAAACATCTATCCCTGAAGAGCAAATACAAAGTTTTCTAGATAAAATAACCACTCTTGTGTCGTCTCCTGAGCAGAGAATAGACCTTAACATGAGATCTCCAGAGATGAAGTGTTACACACAATAAAAAGCCTAAAGAAAGGAAAGGCAGCAGGCCCAGATGCGCTACCAAACAAATTGTACCTAAATGTGAGGGAAGTACTAGTTACCCCTAACAGAACTTTTTAACAATATCTTCTTAGGGAAAAAAGATCTCCCAGAATCATGTAACGATGCAATGGTGAGTATTTTACTAAACCGTGGAAATGACCCAGCCAAATGCCAGTCATACAGACCCATCTCACTTTTAAACTTGGACTACACAATTTACACACAGGTGTTAGCCAAAAGATTAGGGGAAGTTGCTGAGTCCCTGATTCATCCAAATCAAAAAGGATTCATCAAGGGCAGACAAATATATGAATTATCGCATGAACTCATTAGTGCCCTAGACATTGCAATCCATAATTCCAAACCATTGGCAGTTGTAACTTTCGACGCTGCAAAAGCGTTCAACAGGTTTAGCTGGTCCTTTTTGAATGGCACTCCAGTTAAATTTAATCTTGGTGACAACTTCGAGAGTGCAATATTAAATATACATAAAAAACCTGCAGCCAAAGTGTTGGCTAGCAACACTCTTACTGAAAACATAAAGAAAGAGAGAAGCACAAGACAAGGGTGCCCCTCTCCCCACTCCTCTTTAATTTATACAAAGAACCCTTAGCGTGCCTCTTGAGAAGGGAGAGGGGATCATAACTTTTAAACATCAGGACTGGGGAAAAAAAGTTGCGCTGTATGCGGACGACTTAATGATATTTACTGGCGACCTAAATAGCTCACTCCCAAAGATAGAAGAGAATATAGACCAGTTTGGGGTAGTCTCCGGATATCTTGTGAACCTATCAAAATCGGAAATCTTAGAGGGGAACATAAACTCTGGAAACTCATTAGTGAAAGAAAAAATAAAAAACCTAGGGATAGAATATATAAAAGAGTTAGACGGGATATCTAGCATGAATTTTGCCAGAATTCACAAAGACATAAGGAAACTCCTTAAGGATGGACAGGTTTACAATTGTCTTTTTTAGGGAAATCCAACTTAGTCAAAATGAGTATACTGCCAAAACTTACCTACCTATTTAGTTCTATCCCGTTGGACTTTAAGACACAACAGATAAAAAAGCTGCAAGGGGAGATATCCAGTTTTATTTGGGATGCCAAGGGGGTAAGAATCGGTTGGAAAAAACTAAGAAGAAATAAGGCGCAGGGAGAAATTGCGAGCCTGGACATACTAGAGTATTGCAGAGCTTTCCAGTTCGAAAATATAAGGAGACTTTTGGGTAAATAGGAAGCATGGCCCATGTACTTAAAAGCCTTAATCGCTCATGATAGAGACCATTTTCTCTACAAATTCGTACAACCCAAATAGTTTAAAAAGATCAAACTAAAGACATTGAAATCAGCTGCAAAAACCTGGTATGGAATAAGAATTATCTTACAAAACCCCAACTACAGCAAGTACGCACCAATCTGGGACTCTCCACGAACCGCTGACTGTCTAAAAGACAGACTAGTGACCCCCTTAAGAGAAGAAAATATAAATAACCGGGCACAGTTAATAGAGAACAATAAAATCATAGAATCGGAGATCCTAAATGAAAAAACTCAGGGATCGCTAGCGAGTTTCAAATACTACCAATTAATCAGTTGGATAAAGGACTTAAAAGGAAAATTTACAAGGGGATGATGATATCGAGCAAAAGTTAATAAGCACAAAACTACTTAAGAAGGAAATATCATTTTGATACTAGGCCCTCATAAGAGCTGGCGAAACAGAATACATAGCCACAAATGAAATCGAGGGAAAAGCCTTGCCAGGGCTAGACATCCCCCACTATTGGCAAACCTCAATGCAAATTTGTGGGTGGTTGGTAAAATCTGACCCATTGAAGAAAAATCATCTATTCACGACACACAGATCGTATTGGACAACAAAAAGATTGAATAAGATCAACAGTAATAAGGTTAAAAAGTGCCCTAAATGTGGGGAGGAAAGAGCAGATGATCTGCACATGTTCCGGTACTGCATTTAGTTGGAGGAATTCTGGAAACAAATGGGTAAGACTCTCTCTGATATGCTGGAACAGCCCATAGAGGTAAGCATGGAAGCAGTTAATTTTGGGATCAATCAAAATACAAGTTATTCTATACTGAATAAAGATCAGTAACATAGCTTCTTCTTATTAATACTGCTAGCCAGAAGGGAGATATGTATTAATCGGGTAAAAGCTACACCACCTGTACATAATGAATGGTTACATACCATACTAAGGGTATACAAACTAGAAAGAAAGAGTAAGAAATTTAAATTCTGGAATATCTGGGAACGATAAATCCAATCAAAACAATGATTGAGGCAATAGTAACAAAGATTTTAAGCTGGGTCTTGAACAGAATAGTCATCATGGCTAGCTCCCCCCACCTCCTAATTATCTTGTGCCAGTAGCTGGACAAAAAGGGGCCCCAGAGGACAAGGCTAGTTACACCCAATATGCAACAACGTAAGGCCATGGTGCATTTGGTACGGAGCACATAAAGGGGCCTCTGACTCCTTCAAACTCCCCCAAAAACTTTGCGTGATGAGGACAAAAAAAATAAGAAGAAGGAGGCTGAAACAGTATTGATTTGGCGGTTCATTGAGAGCGGGGAGTCCAGGATGATGCCATAGTTTTCTGCCTGGTTGTGGGGGGGGGGGGGGGTACCGAGCACTGCAGGCTACCAGGAGTTATCCCAATGCGCAGGAGTTGGAGCCCAGGATCAGGACTTTGGTTTTCTCTGAGTTGAGATTGAGGCAGCTGCCCTTCATCCAGGTGGTGTCAGCCTTCATCCCGCTGTGGAAGTTGCTCTTGGTGGCTGTGGGATTGTCTGCCAGGGAGAGAATCAGCTGGGCGTCATTGGCGCAGGAGGTAATGTTGAGTCAGTGGCTCAACATGGCTGCTAGCTGTGCCATGTCAATGTTGAAGAGGGTGGGGCTCAGAGAGGATCCCTGGGGCACTCTGCAGATGATCTCTGTGTGTACTGAGGAGAACAGTGGAAGTCTGACTCTATGTTTGGCTGGTGAAAAAAGAGCGGATCCATTCTAGGGCTTTGACGAGGATGCTAGTGTAGTGAAGTCTTGCGTAGAGGGTGTGATGAGAGACGGTGTCGAAGGTGGCCGAGAGATCCAGGAGGATGATGGCTACAGTTTTGCTTCAGTTGGAGAGGGTGCGGATGTCATCTGTAGCAGCAAGGAGAGCACTTTCAATGCTGTGGTTGCTTCTAAAGCCAGACTGGGGAGAGGTACAGATTGTGGTCCATTTCGATGAACTCGGAGTGGGGGACGTTGATGGCCTTCCTAATGACTTTGGCTGGGAAGGGGAGTAGAGAGATGGGTGTGTAGTCTTTGAGGTCTGTCAGAATGGCAGAGTGTTTCTTCAGCAAGGGGTTGATCTCTGCATGTTTCCAGTCTTTGGGAAGATGGCGGACCCTGTGGAGCAGTCGATGGTGCAGCAGAGTTTGGGGCAAAGGAGGTGCTGGCTCTGTTGAAGATGTGTTGAGGCAGGGATCCAAGGTTGCTTCAGAGTGGATGCTCTTCATCAACCTGAGGGTGTCGTCAGAGGTGAGGATGGTCCAATTGGGGATGTTCTACTGGTGTCTGGAGCCATTGGGTGTGGTGGTTGCCGGTGGTGTGGGCGGTCTTAGGTTTCCAATCTGTCATAGATCTCCTTGATTTTTCAATGGAAGAAGGTGGCGAGGTGGGGGGAATGTCTGCTATCTTTGTGCTGGGTTTGGCAAATTCTTTGCTATTGTGTGTTTTGGTGTTCATGCATTCCTGTATGGCTCTTTTCCTTGTTGTTCTGATGAGGTGGTGGTGTGCTGTGACGGTGGGTTTGAAGGCTGCGATGTCTGCCAAGATCTTGCTGCTCCTTCTTTTTTCTCAAGTTGTCGGCAGGTGTGCCTGGACTCTTGGAGGGTGAGAGAGAACCCGCTGGTTTTCTTGGAGGGTTGCTAGCATAAGGGTTTCCTGAGGAGAGCCAGTGTGTCGGCGCAGTTTGATGTCCAATGGTGGAGGCTGCATGCTGAGGTGTTGATGTCCCTGGATGTCGGCCATGGGAGATGGTGAGCTGGTCTTTGGTGACTTTGTTACAGGTTTTGCAATGGTGTCGGTAGACTTGGTGGTGTTTGGTGGGTTTGGTGAAGGAGAAGAAGTGGACGCAGTGGTGGTCGGACTCTTGGAGGACAGGAGAGAACCAGTTGGCTTTCTTGGAGGGCTGCTAGCCTGAGGGTGTCCTGAGGGGAACCAGTGTGGTGGCGCAGATTGAGGTCCAATGGTGGTGGCTACGTGCTGAGGGGTTGGCATACGTGGATGTTGGCGATGGGGTTTTGCTCTGGAGAAGTGGACGCAGTGGTGGGCGGTCCAGTGTAGCTTGGAGGTTTGGCTAACAGAGATGTTGTTACTTGTGGAGAAGATGGGGTTAAAGTGTTTGTCCTGCTGAGTGAATTGGAGCGGTGACCAGTTGCTTGAGTCCAATTGTGGCAAGGTTCTCCAGTAGGGAATGAGGTGTTGCAGTCATTGAGGTGTGCCTGGTGGAAATTGGGGCCACTGAGGAAGATTTGTCCATTGAGGCGAGAGTGTGATACGTGATGAAGTTGGCTATGGCTTCACTGAAAGAGGGGCAGGATCTGGGAGGTCTGTAGGCATGGGTGTCACGGAGGGTGGTGCTCGGGTTGGTCTGGATCTGGAAGTGGATGTGTTCCATGTTGGGGGAGTGGTCGTCGGAGCTGGTTGTGAGGCGGAGGGTATTTTTGTGTACGATGGCGATGCCTCATCCCCGCCAGTTGGTGCATTCCTTGTAGATGATTTTGTAGCCATCAGGGATGGCAGTTGCAATGTCTAGGGCTGAGGTGGGGTTCAGACCTGTAGATATCTTTTGCTTTACCCCCTCAAGAGAGATCCAGTTTGCAGTGAAGCCCATGTAATCAGTCACCTGACAACTGGTCCACATGTTTGTTGTCAGGTGGATATTGTGAACAACACTTTACTGCACAGTATGTCCAACCAATTGCAGCACATCATGATGGAGTGCTGGAAGAGCAATTCAGGCAAAATATGTCCAACTAGGAACTTTCCATGCCGGACGGATGACTGCCACAAATTCTGAGAACCCCACTTCTCCTACAAAAGTGAAAGGGAGGGGGCGGAGCTTGCCTGGCTCCAAGATGGCTGTGGAATAGCGTAGCTCTGGTGCCCCTGCTACATAATCCTTCAAAATCCTCCCAAAAACTGATGTCTTGACACCCCGCTTATAACAATACCTTAACATCCTGTACTCCTGAAGCTACGGATGGATGCCAAGATGTTGGGAAGGTGGGCAGTGCTGAGTAGACCTGTGTACGACAGAGACTGGGCCCACATATGCCAAAGCCGGAGTCGGGGCAGAGCCGGGTCGGAAACAGTGTGTGACACGGTAATGCATAGGGCCCCCAGCGAGCTTGAATATGTAGCATGGAGACCCACAAAAAGAGGTACACCAAGGCTGGGGACTGCATGCGACTACTAACAGCATGAGAGTGAGATGTCTGAGCACCACCATTCAAGAGAGTATTGAGCAGAGAGCGCGCAGGGAGTGCAGGCCACCTCCCAATACCACACGGTCTAGGTCTAACAGGCTCAGCGGGCATCTCCAATTGTTGTGAATGTATCTAGGACCCTAATTAAATATTCCCGATTCATGCCCTTACGTGGTTATAACAAAACATATCCTTATAAAGGCATAAGAATCATGTCCATATTTAGTCATAGCCAATGCAGTCCAAATACGGCAAGGCTACTCCCATACACTCCTAGAAAGTACAACGCGTTCTTTAAACAAACCAAGCCTCCAGCAGCCCGGGAAATCCCCCTGCTTTTGTTTTGATTTGCACAAGAACTCCTGGAGTCCAGAAAGAACTGTAAGTTCTTAGTGACGTCTTATGTCCAACCTTACGTCAAACCCGGCACCTTCAAGGTATAAATATACCAACGTTGCCTTAAGCAAACACACGGTGGTTTGGAGCAGAGCGGCTATCTACTTGCCCGATGCCCGGCTGATGGCGAGTGCCGAAGGAAGCCGACCCTCCCATTTGACGCACTGAGAGAGACGCTGTCTTTTCTCCTGCTGAGAAAGCCAGCTCCGGTGTTTCCAGTCACCCTTGCGGGTTGCTGGGAGATCGAGTCCTGAGAAAGAGATACAAGACCTCCTTCATTCTAAAACCAAGGTACGGAGCTGATTAGATCCTTAGAGAATTCTTGACTCATATTCTTGGAAAAAACTTAACTTAAACTGCAACTTACTTACTCCTTCCCACGTATTAGGCTTAGGTCAGGTACACCGGGGTAGGCGTATCTTAGAAGCACCAGTTGAGTACGTTTAGTCAATGATTTTATGTATGTATATATTTTATCCGTTTTAAAGTATCATATGGCTCAGAAACCATATCAATGCTTTTACAGTATTATTTCATAAATACTTCTTTTACTGTACGCACTTTACTTCATGATAAGTATTTCAATTGTGGCAACTAACTTCTCTTGCATGAGAAAGAGAACTGCTCAATAAATAACATCTTTTATTGAAAACGCCCGTCTCTCTATTTCTCTGCACTCTGGTGAAACTAAGTATGCACGATTGACTGAGTGAAATAGCTGTCTATTGTTTTCACACGACTCTGGAGATATACTCCTTGTTCTGGAGGGAGCAAAGTTGTCATGTTTATGCGGTTGTCAGCAACGAATCCCTTCTTGTCTAATCAGGAAAGTTAACTCCTTCCTGTTCATTCGAGAAAGTTTCTAGTGACCTCTGAGCTAGCTGGCATACCTAATTAAGTCTAACATATTCAGTAGAGACCTAGATGGCCTCAGTCCTACGTCTAAACTATTGTTTATGTTATTCCAATACGCAGAGCCTATTGGGAATATAGGAACTACACTACACAATCAGCAGGGGGACAGCGCAGATGCCGCACAGTGTGGCCCGACATCAATAGACCTACAGCCCAATGGATCACAATCACGAAGCATTGAGGCATACGCACGCATTGGTGATAGGCACTTTCCCTTCGCCCACGTGGACCAAAGGACACTGACACAAAGGGGTCAATCACAGAGTTGGAGAAGGAGCTGGGGACAGACGCTCATGTTTACAGTAGACCCCCCATAAACAGTAACTGAACGCAATACTTTTATTGATACACTGGAATAGATGCTCAGATCAACCTTGGGACATATCGATCTTCGGCAGGCCTGACTTACAACACAAGAACGTAAAATATCGGCAGTACCTCAGCATACATAAATTAGGGAACCGAATCAGCACACAACAGATAATACCTGTTCCCCCCTAGATACACACATCACTCCACTGAACCAGGGTGCTGCGATGGGAAAAGTAGACAAAACCCAAGCCAATCTCCCTTTTGAGTCAAGGAAATCCACCAAGTCTAAGGAAGCGAAGACTGAGGCAGTGGCTAAGGGTTCAGAAGCAGCTGATCCTCTGGAGGAGGACGACCTGGAACAAATTCTGATGGCCATGCATAGAAGCCTGATTAAAATAGATGGGAAAATAGATGCCCTTATGTTCCGTATGGACAGAATGACAGAAAGAATGAATAAACGCTCGGAAAGATTGGATAATACAGAAAAAAGTATCTCAGATACTTTTTTCTGTATTATCCAATCTTTCCGAGCGTTTATTCATTCTTTCTGTCATTCTGAATATACTTAATGCAAACTCTGATGCACACCAGAATACTGACAGAATGCTGCAGGTATTAAAAGCAAGACAGAGGATTTGGAGGCAAGATCCAGACTGAACAACGTAAGAATAGTGGCTGTGGCCGAATCAACCAACATAACAAATATGAAGCTATACGTGGAACAATTGCTGACGGAACTGTTAGATAGAGACACTTTCTCTGACATATTTGTAGTAGAAAGCGCCCACTGTTCTTGTGCTCCAAGACCAGCTCAGGGGGCCCCACCTCGTCCAATAATAGCTACGGTATTAAATTACAGAGACAGAGACATGGTACTTCGTAAGCCAAGGGAGCTTCTGGAGCTACGGCATGAAGAAGCAGTACTATCCATATATCCTGATGGAGTATTATTATGGGTAGACTAGACAATAATAGCTAAGGTATTAAATTACAGAGACAGAGACATGGTACTTCGTAAGCCAAGGGAGCTTCAGGAGCTACGGCATGAAGAAGCAGTACTATCCATATATCCTGATGGAGTATTAATATGGGTAGACTGTTACTCCAAGATCAAATTAAAGGAAGTCACAGTAGACCCTGGTGGCAGATACATAGTGGCAATATGCTCCATAGAGCATCGCAAAGTGGTGCTGGTGAGGGTATACAGACCACATTTTGATGACCAACAATTTTACCTGGCATTGGGGAGGCACCTGATAAAGTGGAACCACCTGCCTCAAATCTGGGGTGTAGACTTCAATTGCATTCTGAACCTTGAGCTCAACCACTCTGAGGGCCCCCCAGACAGCCTTCTGTAGCAGCACAGCTCTTTGGGAAACAGAGGAACTCTTAGGACTGGTTGACCTTAGGAGGTACCGCTATCCACTTGAACCGGGTTTCACACACTATTCAGCAACGCAAAACACGCACCCTCGAAAAGATCATTGGTTTGCATCTAGAAGCTTTGCGACCTGAACAGTGAACTGTACACCCTGATCTTTTAGAACCTGCACGCGTGTTACTGCTTCTGCCAGCTTTTTAAATCGTATCCATTTTAAATTGCCATTGCTTGGCTTTCGCTTCTGTTTCGCGCTAGTGCTGTAATTTGCGCAGTCGCGCCTGTATTTGGGGGGGGGTGAATTAGCGAGTCTTACCTGCACTGTAATTTTTGGAAAACTCACCCGCATTTTTGGGATTTAGTGAGTAGGGCTACCTGGGAGGCTTACATCGCGGCGCTAGCCGCCATCTTGGGTGAGTGGTTGGGAAAGCGGGCCGGTGACTAGGCGCCATCTTGGTTGGCGGGCTAGACGATCGCATATGCGGTCTCCCGCGCTCTGCCCTCGCATCTTGCATTTAAGGCGATCCCGTACCTCAGCAGGTAGATCTTTTAGAACCTGCACGCGTGTTACTGCTTCTGCCAGCTTTTTAAATCGTATCCATTTTAAATTGCCATTGCTTGGCTTTCGCTTCTGTTTCGCGCTAGTGCTGTAATTTGCGCAGCCGCGCCTGTATTTGGGGGGGTGAATTAGCGTGTCTTACCTGCACTGTAATTTTTGGAAAACTCACCCGCATTTGTGGGATTTAGTGAGTAGGGCTACCTGGGAGGCTTACATCGCGGCGCTAGCCGCCATCTTGGGTGAGTGGTTGGGAAAGCGGGCCGGTGACTAGGCGCCATCTTGGTTGGCGGGCTAGACGATCGCATAGGCGGTCTCCCGCGCTTTACGGTGATAAATAGGTATGGAGGGCCCAGCGCGCAGCGTTGGCGCGCAGCCGGCGCGTCGTAGGCGCGCCGGAGGTGCGCCAGAGGTAAGCCCGTTCGCGCCCGTTCGCGCCCTGGACTCGTCGCTCCTGTCTCCCTTACGCCCTTAACTTATACGAAAGAAGAACTTCTAGGCCTGAACCCTGTTGTCTTGGGAGAACATTAGCCCTCTATCACTGTTAAAAATCATAATTCTCTGGTTTGTGGTCTGCTAAATGTGAGATCTTTGTGCAGGCATCACACAGAGATAGCGCTACTCATAGAACAACATGAGTAAGACGCCTTATTCATGACAGAAACATGGATGAGGACAGATAGCGGTATAGAATTGGGACAAGCATGCCCCCCAGGATACAGGATTAGACATAACCCTCGTGTTGGGGCTAGAGGAGGAGGGGTAGGGTTGATTTACAGGGACTTGTTGGATTTTTCCCAGTTAGAAATTAAGAAAATCAAGGAATACGAACTGATGGGCTTCTCCCTGAAGGGACAGGGGGGGGGCACTATTCACTGGTCTTTTGTGTTACAGACCTCCGGCTGGCGGTACATCTGCTGTGTCCGTTCTCACCGACCTGATTTACGACCTATCCAATTCCCATGCCAGATTGTTGGTATTGGGGGATTTAATCTATGGCCAGATGGGCCAACGGACTCAGCCTTTACATACCTTACTCAGGCTTGCTGCAGCATTATTCTGGAGCAGCTGGTTCTCTCCAAGACTCATCAGAGGGGACATGCTTTGGATTTGATCTTTGCTGACTCTAGTCAGGTAAGGGTCAGTAACATCCTCCCGCAATGCTGTACGGACCACGCCCTAGTCCTTTTCTCCGTAGCTCTCTCGATGGGCTACTCCAAGATCAGTAGCACGAGAACGGTTAGAACTGGGAGACAATGGTCCAGGCTTTTGAGAGGCGCAACTCTCCCAAATCTGCTCTCTGAAGCCTTTCAGTTGGCAGACAATGTGGACGAAAGTTATAATCCCCTCATCCAGCAAATTACGACCTCTTTGGATATGTTGGCTCTGTTAAGAAAAACGCGATATAGAACAAAAACTGCCATGCCATGGTTCTCGAGGGAACTTCTCCAACTTAAACATCAGTGCAAACGAGCAGAGCGGAGATGGAGGAGACATTATCTGGTATTGGATAAGGTTCTCTTCAAACAGGAGCTGGCAGCCTATAAGACACAGATTAAGTGTGCAAAAGCGAGGTTTTTGGAGGAAACTTTACTGTCAGCTTCAAACAAAGCACAGGCTTTGTTTAAAATGGTCAACGAGATGTCACGACCGGCCTGTGCTACTACAGCTATCCCAGCCTCCCAGTTACTATGCGATTCGCTGGCCACGGACTTCGAAGATAAGATCGCGACCATCTTGAGTAACTTGGGTCCCATGACATCAGGGGCTGATCACTCACCTACATCTGAGATGGAGGCCGGGAAGGCCAGGCTGGATAGTTTTCCCCTTCCGTCCTTCGTGGAGTTTGGTGCTCTAGCGGATGGTGTGTCATCTGGCTCTCCCCTCGACGTACTTCCGCACAAACTCTGGAAAGTTTTCAGGGAAGAGCTGTTCCCTCCTCTCCACGCAATTTGCTGCCAATCTCTTGACTCCGCCCAGGTCCCGGATAGCTGGTAGCTAGGGGTTGTTTCTCCACTGCTGAAGAAAGAATCACTGGACCCCTCATGCCCCGCTAATTACAGACCCATTTCATTACTTCCCTTTCCGATTAAGATCCTGGAAAAACTGGTCACGAAACACCTGTCCAGTTTTTTGGAAGTTAATTATTGTCTGGATGCGGCGCAGTTTGGTTTCAGACCAGCGCATGGAACGAAACAGCTTTGGTGACTGTCTTGAGCGACCTTCGTTCGCGTGCAGAGCCTTTCTAGTGCTGCTCGACATGTCGGCAGCGTTCGATACGGTCAGCCATGCCATCTTGACCAGGAGGCTGGAGGAGGCTTTTGTGACGGGCCTGGCCCGGGATTGGCTTGTATCATACTTGACCAACAGACATCAGGTGGTTGCCTTGCCCCCCTTTAAATCCACCATCAAAAGGGTTGCGCAGGGAGTACCCCAGGGTTCGGCCATCAGCCCCATTCTTTTTAATCTTTACCTCCACCCCCTGGTCAAGCTAATTAAATCCTTTGGCATTTCAGTCACCAACTATGCTGATGACACCCAGCTCATCTTCTCCTTTGAGGGGGAGAATGCGGTGTCTCAGGAGACCTTTCACCATTGCATGGTCACCACGGCAACATGGTTGAGTAACAACTTGCTGCAATTCAACAGCTCCAAGACGGAGGTGCTGCATTGCTCAGCGGACCGGGTCCCTCGATCTTTACCTCAGAACTTTTGGCCCCCTTCCTTTCAGGGCACGGCAGCGGCAGCCACATCGGTTCGGAACTTGGGAGTAACAATGGAACCTAATCTTCGACTAGATGGTTTCATTGACAAAACAGTGTCTACCTGTATGGGTCTGCTGCGTTCCCTGTGGAAGATCCTCCCTCTGCTTCCTGCCCATGCTAGACCAGAAGTAGTGCGCAGTATAATTTTAAGTAGACTTGATTACTGCAATGCACTGCTTCTGGGGGCACCTACTACAGCGATAGGCAAGCTACAACGAGTGCAGAATTTCGCGGCCAAGCTAGCACTTTCCCGTCGACGTTCTGACTCGTCTTCCGCGGCACTTAGAGACTTGCATTGGCTTCCCATCCCTCAGCGGATTGAGTTTAAAGCTTTATGCCTGGTCTTCCGGGCCTTGCATGGATTGGGACCACTGCCTTTACAGGAGATGTTCTCCTGGTATACCCCCACTAGATCCCTCCGATCGGCCTCTGCTTTTTTGGCTGTTGTTCCCAAGATCCGGAGAAAGCGAATGGGTGGCCGCTCTTTTGGTTTCACGGCATCTAAGTTGTGGAATGATTTGCCACTGTCGCTCAGATGCTCAGAAAATCTTCTTTCTTTTAAAAAAGAACTAAAAAGACACCTGTTCCCTAGGTCAGGATAGTTTCTTTTGCTGATACTGCATTGACTGTGCTTCAGGATCTGTTTGATCAGAGCGCCAGGATGCCCGTCGGGTGACAGAAGCACTTTATAAGTGTGTTATACATACATGTTATACATACTTATCGCGCACATACTACGATCATTCACCGAAAGTGCTTGATTTAGAGTTTTTGGTCTACAGGGTTGCGGCGTTCACGTGCCGCTTTCCCCCTCACTCCTTACTAGACCCAGTATTCAAAACAGAAATAGTCACATTAATAGAAGGTTTCCTCCAACAACTGTAGGGTCAGTAGATAAGCATGCTGTAGTGTGGGAAACAATCAAAGTCTATATTAGAGGAGTTGTAATTTCCATTCATTCAGGGGTGCTGAAGTCAATACAAGGGAGACGCTCACTTCTGGAAAATGAACTTGGGGTATTAGAATCAGAACATTAAGAAAAAGGGGACTGCTCCCTGCTAGGGGAAATCAAATCTAATTTGGCAGAATATCATGACACTGCTCATAGTGAGGTGATACACATGGGTAAATATGTCACGGCCTAAAGATACGGGGGCTACTCTAGCTGTCCTCATGCATGTAAGATGTGGGGCAGTGTGGGTTTCTGAACTTCTGGCAGACTACACGTAGTATACTCAGATCTGTATTTCTGTGTTGCTCACGTTTACTGCCAAATTGAGGGAATGTGATCGAATATTTAAAACACATAGCTATGCCATGGCTCACGGCGGAACATAGGGAACACTTGATGGCTCCATTAGATGCATTTGGGAGACAGACTAACAGTAGCCATCTACAAGGTGTATCAGGATTATCTAATACCCCTCTTGTTCACACAATTTGAAGAAATGGTGCAAACAGGAGTCATGCCTCCATCGATGCGTGAGGCTGTAATAATCATGCCTGGGCATAGTTCGCTGAGTTTTGCTATGCGGAACTCTGCGAAGTGACAAAAAAACTCAGTTCGCACAGGCCTTCCTGCCATTCGGGTAGAAATTCTACCCAAAGGCAGCCCGTGCTTATGAACTTCCCATTAACAAGAGCAAACAGGGAGAAAACTCAGCTGCTCTACACAAAGCGGAGTTTTCTGCACTTCGTGAGCTCCGCAAAGTGCGGAGCTCTTACAGAAAACTCCACAAACAGAGCGGAGTTCACCGCGCAGGCTTAGTAATAATTGTGCTATTACAGCCGGAAAAGCCTCCGGACACGTGCTCCACGCACAGACCACTTTCCATGTTAAATGTCAACACCAAACTGTACGCTAAAATACTGACAAACAGGTTGTCCCCCCCTTTTGCCCATACTGGTACAGCCGAAAGAGTCCAGATTTGTCCCTGGCTGCAGTATCACTTCGAATCTTCACACGATTTTTGGTATAATACAACAAATAGATTCAAAAGTGAAGGCCGTGACAATATTCCTAGATGCAGAAAAAGCGTTTGGTTAAGTTGAATGGGAATTTATCTATGTGGTTCTTTGTCGAGTGGGACTAGGGAAGATTTTTTTTTAACTCGGTGAACTGCTATATACGAACCCAGTGGCACAGGTTAAAATTGGCAACACAGTCACCATACTCTTTAGCACCTCTTGAGGCACCAGACAGGGATGCCCTCTGCCTTTCCTATTATAAGCTCTGGTGGCAGAGCCATTGGCGTGTGGCTAGGAATATCACAGTCACAGGGAAATCCGCTTTCCGGGCTACAGACTCACCATCTTGACATATGTGGACGATATGCTAATATATGTCAGGAACCCTAAATATAATATTTCTCCCATTCTGAAAGAAGTGGTGCGATTTGGAAGAGTATCAGGAGTTTGTGTTAACTGGGAAAAATCAGTAATAGTCCCCCTCACCCCAGCCGCAAGGCAGGTTCCCCTAGAAATTTCCAATGGTATGGACCTCAGAACTGATCAAATATCTGGGTATCTGAATACATATAGACCCCTTGACAGTAGTTCTTAAAAACTATGGGACAGCAAGAGCAAAACTTGAAAAAGACATAGATGCTGGAATAGACTATCACTTTCCCTAATAGGACGCATTGCTATTATGAAGATGGTAGTTCTGCCGAGATTTTTATTCCTATTCCAAAACATCCCTATATTATTAACACGCACATTTTTCACTTCACTTTGATCTGTCATGATAAAGCTGGCATGGGCGGGAAGACAACCGCGTGTGAAGTGGGAAACACTGCCATATGATATGGGGGGATTAAACGCACCAGACCTAGAGCTATATTATAAAGTGGCCAAGAGCTCATTTGCACAATACTGGCTGCACGGGCCGGCAAACTTACCATCCTTTTCGCTGTTGCCCCACTACACTTCGTCAAACACTATTCTCCACCCCCAGAGGGAGGCACGGGGTCTTTGATACATTGAACACCACATCGGGTGCCTGGTGAGATCTCTTAGAGAGACAGGTAGGAGTGATGCTGTACTCACTGCAAACGTTAGTGGAGTGGTGCTCATGGTTCACATCGGGGAGGGAAAAAGGGGTGACCCAGGCACTTGAAACACTACTGATTACCATGATGGGAGACTTATTTGATAAAGGAGCAGCTAAGAGCTGAGATGCACTAAGAATCGAATTGTTACAACCCACAGCCATCACCAGATTCCAATACTTTAGAGCCAGGCACACTCTAAGTTCCCTACTGGGAGAGGACATGTCTGAACCCCGGATTTGCCAGCAGCAACATACTTGAAAATGGAAAAGACCCCAGCGAAATTAATCAGACATTTATACGTCCACACTCAGGAGGCCAGTAGACCCACTATGGCCAAAGCAAGGCTAGAATGGCAGATAGATCTAAATATAAACATCACAGATGACTGTTGGAAATTCTGCTGTGACATGATCAGAGAAGTCTTTAAAAAATTGAAGACAGAGGCTAATACAGTTCAAGTATATAAATTAAATGTATTACACCCAAGAGATTACATAGGTACGGGTTGCGGGAGACTGCAGCATGTCATAGATGACCGGAACAGAATGCGGGATTCATGCATGTGGCATGGCGCTGCCCCAGAATATACTCTTTTTGTCAGAAGGTCACAACAGAAATTGGAAGCATAATAGGCACGACACGCAAATGGATCCTTTCCTAGTGCTGTGGGTTATAGTAAGCAAATAGGAAAGGCAGACCGCAAATTGACATCTATGGGTATGTTGCTGGTAAAACGTTGGGTAGTGATAGGATAGGCAAGAGGCCCTACCCCGACTTTAGAAGCATGGCACAACAATGTGATATACTGTAATACCTACTCAGAGGCGTCCAATGAACTTCTCCCACTACGTAATGAACAAAGAACATATGGGGGCATACCAAGCATATGTACTAGGCAAAGAAACAGGAGAGTCAGAAGAAGATATAGACTCCACCCACACAGTGCACATGGGACATGGCGAAACAGAGACCCCATTGAATCCTGAATGCAAAGTAAACATTAGAGGAGAGGTTTCTATATAGATCTCAATGATATAAGCAAAAAAAGTCAGTAAAACAAAATGCGTAGAATGTTACCTGTGGCTTAAGTAAGATGGAATGGGATTGTCTGACATCATTCTACTGCACAAAATGGATGTAATTGGAAAATATAAGATATTGGCTGCATGTCTCAACAAGAATAAGCACGCAACATGTACAAGTAAAGATGTAATGTAATCCAACCAAAAATATATTTTCTGCATTTCACTAATATATAACTAAATAAATAAAAGTTAAAGGGAGAAGGTCCAGAGCTAACATTTTTGCTGGCTTCCCATTGTACAAATATGCAGCTGGGTGTTTGTTGTCATAGGGCCCATCCTGCCTGAACATGCCCGTAATAGTAGCCTGTATTTCTTTCTTCTTTTTGTAGCCACTGATGCAGGTGACTTTTAAGAAGTAGGCGGTGGTAGACTTGGTGCACAACATGGTGCAGCAGTCACTGTATGCTGCGGTATCTTCATTTGACTCCGCGTCTTGTGCCATTGTGAAGTTGCTGAGGAGGGTGATTCTGATGGTGCACTGCTGGGGACACGGCTGCTTTGTGTGAGAATATCACCCTCTCTTCCTCGTCATCACCTCCCACTGTGATTGGACTTGCAGCTGAAGTTTCCCGGCTCTCCTCACCTTTACCATCACGACCACGTTCAGATTTTTTTTTTAGGGTGCTCCTTCCACTGGATTACGTGGTGTTTTTTCATATGGGTCGTTTGGCCACCAGTACCATGATATGTACCAGGCTTACCTTAACAAACATTCATTTGGCAAATGGTGCATACTGCAATGTGCTTCCCCTCTTTGCTACCCGTAAAAAAGTCCCAAACTGGGGAAGACTACTTCTTACTGGGCCACTGCCACAGCCTGAAAAAAAACTAGAGGTAGGTGGGCATGTCATCGATTGCCTCACTGCAGTGCATACTTCCACTGAGGTAGTGGTTAGTGCAAGTCTCAGCTGTGGCTTTGGAAATATGAGAAGCGGTGGTGCTACCTGTGCCGTATTCCTTGGAGCAGGTTGAATAGCAACGTAGTCGTCCTCTTTGTCACCTTCCACAATGACTAGCTGTTGGACTTGGCCCTTTTTGCAGGATCATCCCTAACCTTTTTGCCTTTCTCCTAGCTTTTTTGCTGACATGGTGTTGGTGGTTTTAGGCCTTTGCGCACTTTAGCACTGCTATCCAGTGTAAAGTGCGTGTGCTCTCTGTGATAAATGTGGTAAGATTGGTCTACACCTGTTTAGCCTATTTAATTTACCTGTCAGTCCCTTGTAAAGTGGTATCTCACATACCCAGGGCTGGTAAAGTATATGCTACTGATGGGCTTGCAGCACTGATTGCGCCACCCACCAAAATAGCCTTTCAAACCTATCTGAGGCCTCTGCCATTGCAGGGCCTGTGCGCTCAGTATTACTGCCGCTGTAACGTGGCACCTAAAGTGTGTGCCATGTCTGTGACCCCCCTTTTACTACATGTCAGTCACCCCTAAGGTAGGCCCTAGCTATTCCTATGGGCAGGAAGCATTGTAGGTAAAATATAGGACATGTACCTTAAGTGTGTGACATGTCCTGGTAGTGACAAACAGCCATTTTGGTTTCTCACTGCTGTGGGGCTGCCTTCCCATAGGAATGCATTGGAGATTCCCTGATATGTGTTTCAGTGGTAATTCCTGATATGAGAGGCACAGCATGGTCAAGTTTGGTATATTTGGATTAGTGATAACAAATGCTGCGCAGAGGTGTGCGCAGATTTATTATAGCTATTTTAGAAATCTCACTTTTAGAAGTTGGCATTTATGTGTGCTATGTGTCTGCCTGCCTGATGTGAATTGCTTGTCGGGCTTTTGAGTGACAGGGGCTGGTGAGGTGTGTGTGGATCCGGGAGGGGCAGGGTGAGTCAGCGCTAGGTTTAATGGGACATCTGCCTATGGAGTAGGTGGGAAGGGAAGTCCCTGGTCCCTGAATAGGATTGTGCCTGCCCTAGTGATTGCTCACTCCACCCCCTGTGGTGTGTCTGATGGCCAAGCCCCCATCTCCCAAAGAAGGGTGTGAGCACTGTAAACAGAGAGCTCCAGAACCAGTTCTAGCTGGTCCCCCCAAGCCCTTGTGCCAGCGTAGACAAAGGAAGAATATGTGTATAAATGTAGGGTCTGTGACCCCATGAAAAGGTGCTGTTCTGAACTTACTGGGGGCTTGCTGCTGCTGGAGACCCAGGAGGAACCACCACGAGGGCTTGCCTCCTTGCTGGAAGGCCCTGTGTGCTGGCCTCCTTGGGCCCCCTATGCCCCTAGAACCCTAAATGCTTTTGGAACTTGGGCTCCTAGCGCCTTGTGAGCATTTTTCTGTTGTTCCCTGAAGGAAGAGAAGCTTGTGGGCACTGCAGCGCTGAGCTGCTCTTCGACGCGAGGGAATCCTGGAATGGGGATTACCCCCAAACTGCTGTGAAACCGAGCCGAAGCCCACCCTGCTGGTTGTGCTAATAACAGCGGGTACCCACCCCGCTTTTGTATTTATGTATTGTCCCCGCACTTGGGTTCCGTGATCTATTTGGTAGGGAAGCATACCCCGCAATTGCTGCCGCAGTGGTGCTCATTGGAAAAGCTGGTGCCCACCCCGCATGGCCGCTTGTTGTGGCGGGTGCCCACCCCGCTGTTATCTTTCATTTAAACGGCGGGAGCCTACCCCGCACTTCTGCACTGGAGGGAGAAGGAGCTGCAGAGAATGCGACCCGGAAGTTAGGCAAGCCTTGCCTGGACGTGGGCAGGCCTGAGAGGAGTCTGGAAGCCTGCGCACACTGAGCGGAGCTCTCATGAGCAGAGGGTAGCTCCGCGGTTCTGGCCTAGCAGAAGTCGCTCCGTGAAGAGGAGAACTGGGAGCCTACCCCGCTTCTGTGTGGAATCTGCCCGCAAGCCTCGGTGAGTGGGGCTCAGTTGTTAACATGGAGGGGGTTGTGTCGGGGCACATTGTCGGTGCCCGCCCCCTGTGGTCACAGCTGCCCTTCCTGACAGTAGGCAGCTGCAACATGCAGCCTCATTTGTTTTAAAGTACCGGTGGGGCTTTAGTGGCACAGTGAGCGCCAGTGCCTGTTTGATTTCCAGCTGCACCGCAGTTGCGGGTAGCTGCACCGAGGGGTCAATTCATGCTAAGAGCCCCAGAGCAGGGCCCCAGAGGCACGGTAGTGCCCAAACTTATTTTTGCCTGATTCCCAGCTACCCTGTGAGAGCGCTGGGCAGCTGCAACATTGGGGGACAGTTCGTTCTAGGTGAAGATTGGGGTGAATGCACGCCATGCCCTAGAGCCTGTGCGCACTTTGATGGTTGGTGCTGAGGCAGCCAGGAGGTCCTTTTTGAAGTTCCCCCTTAGATCCCTGACTTTGCTGGACATAGGGCATTTGAGCCCAGAGTAAGGTCAGTTGGCCTGGGGGTCAGATCTAATGTTGATAGGGCGCAAAGCTCTCATGTGATGCCCCTTACATCATGATTTATACCTAATGCTTTTCCCTTAGGTGTGCCCACTGAGAGTGGGTATGGTAGGGCACTGTTGCTAATGAGTTATGCCCCGGGTGGTGACCCCGGATGTGATGCCTAATGTGATGATAATGCTAATGTGATTTAGGCATAATATGGTTTAGGCCTAATGAGATGCATAATGAGTTTTTATGCCTACAGTGATGCAGACATAATGTCTTTATGTTGCAGGTGATAATGCTAAGGTCATTATTGTACCAGTAGTTACTGTTTGTATTTTGCATTTACTTACCTGCATTCTGATGGTTCTGACCGTGGCCCGATTGGCCTGGTCCTGTATATAATCCCCTGTGAATAGTGCCCGTGCCAGTTGGCACTGTTTAAATGTGTGATTAGGTTTCTAATGTGTTTATGATAATACAAAGGCTATTTTGTATATAGCCTTGTGTGGAGTTTCTTTTGTGGTGTGCCTAGTTTGTTGCTGCTGACACATTGCCTCTGGGATAAGCCTGACTGCTCGTGCCAAGCTACCAAGGGGCTGAGCAGGGGTTATCATCAGTGTGTATATCCCTTGCCCTGGAATGCCCCTAGAAAGGTGGTTTATGCCTGGCTTTGGCGCAAGCCTTAGCCAACCAGAAATCCATTTCTAACACTAGCTCATTGTTGTGATCCTCCTCATCATCGCCTTGCATAATTCTAAGGCTTTCATTAACTTGTCTTTTCCCTTGCCTCTCATAACATCTCCTGGACTCTGCCAGGGTCCACTCCATGTCCCTATCATCATCATCATCATCATCATCATCAGAAGTGGTGCTTGGAGAAGATGGTGGAGTAGTACTCTTCCTTTTCCTTGCTGGAGATCTGGGAGCCAATGATTCTAAAGGAGGAGGTTCTTGCACGGCAGGAAGCTCAACCTCCAACATCAGTAAGATGTACTATTGCAGGCAGCAGCTGTGGTTAACCTTGCTCTGTTTCCTGATAAAATTGGGTACTACATTGCAAAAGGAACAAATCAAAATCAGCATCACCGGTCATTGGGTCACTGGAATTGCATTGGCCACCTCACTTGCAGACATTGTCTTGGGCTTAAGTTGGGATGAAGCTGTTGATGCGGGAGTGCTATTCTCAGCTTGCTTCTCGAGGCCAGTGTGGCAGGCACGGGACGTGGTCTAAAAAAGGTTTGGGTCGACAAGCCACTAGTGGGAAGCTGCTTCTTCTCATTAACCACTTTCTTGGAAGTATTTTTCTTTGGGGCCATCTTAAAGCTCTAAGTTGTTAGTTCCACTAAACTGCACAAGCGGAAGTGATTGGAGGACTGACGTGTGATGTCACTGCACAGGCCATCCGTTTGGCATTACGGCAGGTGATGTCTCTTCTTTTGTACAACTAAAAGCAAACAAGCAAGAAAACCATTTAGTGAAATGTGGCATTGTTGCAGTCTGAATTAGTACAGACAAAGGCAATATTAGTGTGGTTGCTTACTTAGGTAATAACCAACCATAGCATAAAATGTAATTCCCCATCAGGATAACACACAATATACAGATAGAGCTCTTTCTTTATGCCTATATATTCTAAAGAAGACACTTTTGGCACTCAGGGAACTGCATGGGTAAATGGAATTTCGATCTTTTAAAAAATGAAGGTTAGTGTGCAACCTATATCAGGCAATGTGGTCCAAGGGGAATGGAATAACCATCACATAAATTAATGTTGTTGATGTGTCTGCAGTGCACCGCATCCAGGGTGTCCAGGAAGAAATTGAATTATACCTAAAACAACTGAATGCTGTTGTGCGGCTGTGCGGCTGTGGTGGATGGATGGATGGATTGACCAAGGCAAAATGAAGAACAAAACTACAAATGTTTTCATTTAACATTACCTAAAAAAAATAAACATTGAATAAAAATACAGTTATGAAAATCATTTTAAAAAGTAAAATAAAAAAATAACTAAAAAACAAAATACAAAAAATTAAAAAGATAAAAAAAATGCTATGAAAAAAAATCAATAATTGACTATGTTTGTATAGGAGGATAAGTAGGAACCTATTGTCAGGAAAAGAGATCCAAAATAAGAAAATGCAAAAAAGTGATGTAATATGTAAGTGCTGTTCATCAAAATCATATTCTTTATATACATACTAAACTAATCTTCAAGCATATTATTAAAGTGATATCTCACATCCAGCCATTCAAGCCTATGGAAAAGCTGACTGGATGGTTGCACAAAATTGCTGCCAGCCAGTGCCACATGGTCAAACCACAGCAGCAAGCAAGGAGGCATGGGGAACAAAGAACCCATGCAAGCCTATGGCAAAGGCACACTGGCTGGGTGCACAAAATGGCTGCCAGCCAGTGTCACATGGTCAAACAACAACTGCAAGTAAGGAGGCATGGGGAACAAAGAACACATGCATGCTTATGGAAAAGGCACACTGTCTGAATGCAGAAAATGGTTTCCATTGAGTGCCACATGGTCACACAACAACAGCAAGCAAGGAGGCATGGGGAACAAAGAACACATGCAAGCATATGGCAAAGGCAAAGGGACTGGAGGCACAAAACAACGGCCAGCCACATGGCCAAATTACAAACACAAGCAAGGAGGTATGGGGAGCAAAGAGAACACATTCAGACCTATGGACACAGACTTCACAAAATTTCCCTCTCTCCACATTGCATGTCGAACAAACACAAATAAATGGTGGTCTATTTCAAACACACGCACACACTGGACAGACAAAGGAGGCATGGTAACACTCTCCAAATAAATCCTGCAACCTATAGTCTACACTCTTCTTATCCTAGCTCACCACATATTGCACTTGTACTGTTTCCATGGTAGCCTTTAATGAAGTGCCATCCAACAATCCCCCTTACGGTACTTTCTTTAATTGCCTCTTAAAAACTGTTGATAGTAGACATCTTAGCAATGTACACCAAGAAACAGAGATGGAGTGAGGAACAGGTCACACCAGTTTTTTTCCATGACCATTACCTCAGAACTTTTGCCAAAATAGTTCAGCTCTAGAATCTCTAGTTGATTTTCGGTTAAGGACCTCACACCTCATTAGGAAACTACAATTTTGTATAGTTAAACAGATTATAAATATTGTTATACAAAGAGGCAAAGGTGCACCACTTAACAAAACAGTACAGACACCTTATAAATTATCAGACCCGTATCCATAGTATTCTTCAAATATTCTTCTTTTATTAAAAAATGTATAAAAGTCACTCTTAATTGGAAGAAACAGCCAAAGCATTTCGTCCAGACATATGGACTTCTTCAGGGCATAAAATCAATTTGGTTGCACTCCTGAGGGATGTTAACGTCAGGGTGTCCATAATAGGCGGTAACTTCAAGTACAGTAGCAGCAATGCAAATCCACAGGAGTTCTTGAAAATGGCAGTATGTGTATTCCTTAATTTGGGGCAAAGACTGCCAGCCTTATAATAATGCTAGTGGAAGGGCGAGATTTTGATCGATACTTTACCACTATTGATCTAAACCTCGATCTGGTCGACTGAACCTTTGTTGCCTGTCTGTGAGGAAAGAAAGTGCACCTCTCTGCAAGTTAGTTCACCCAATAAAGGACTCTGCTCCCAAAGATCACAAACAACTTCTAGCTTTCAAAAGTTTATTGTAAAGATATGATAAGCTGCAAATACAGGCATCTCAGAATGAGATTCACGAGATACACAGGTCCAATTACATACATGTGCTCTCGGAAAGCCCTCAGACGAGCAACGGAAATCACTAACACAAGTTCTAAGAATAATAAAGCTATCAGCATTGACGCATATCTCTCCTTCATTTAAGTTGGAGGAAAACGCACAGGTTAGGCTGTCCCTACCCTGCTCTAGATGGTATCCCTACTTAACCAAGCCCCAACCTAAATAAAAGGTGTCAGCAGTGAATGACCCCCAAGGGAAGTCACTCACTCTAAGTCTCTTGGTGAAAACCTATAGTTCTCCAGTCATGACCCCTCTCTGCCTACCCATCCGCTCTCTAAAGGGTCCTCAGGTATCTGCTCTAACTCCACCCAGGGGTGCTGTCCCTAATACAAAACAGTCAACAACATTTGAGACGCCCCTTGCGAGACGCCCCTCACGTGGTGTAGCTTCTGGCTTTTTCCATGATGCTTTGTATTGGGCCTCATACGTTAGAGTTGACCTTGCTTCTCAGACTCTTCTCCGGCCCGCTGATACCCCTTAAACATTCCGGAACCCTCCTCCATGTCTGGGCCGTCTACTGAACAGACCTCTATTCATTCATTTATAATTGGATCCCCCCTTTCCTCTTGCAGACAGCCATCTGCAGCCAAGATCCCAACTCTCATAGACTTCCAAAAAGGCCTGCAACATTTCTTGGCCCAGACATGTACGTGTAAAACAATATTAAAACATTTCAGGCCTACAATATTTCTCATAATGATTACAACATTCAACTTCTTCATTAATTAAAGCATGTTAATACTCTTATTCTATTATTCAGTAAACATCTCTATAAATCATGGCCTATTTAATGCAATGACCAAAACATTAATACAATCTGTGTCGTGAAAAGAAACACCTTCCCTCTTAGCTCTCCAGCTCTGGCCCTGAGGCCTACCACATTCTGCGTTTAACCACATACCATCTTACATTTTAACAGCTACACGACATGGATTCAAGAATAATCACATCTAATAAAATCATATAATGCCACACATTTCTGTATTAGTTCCACTTCTACTTAAATCTCTACATTAGCTATACATTCAGAATATAATTTCAGATACTATTAGCACTCATGGCATTTCTCCTCATGATTTGTGCTTACTACAGGTAAGTGTGATGCACTCATACATTTAGATCAGTTTGCGCTCTCTCAGTTCCCCCCTTTGATGACCTCTCGGGGTCATCACTTAACATTTAAACTGCAGTTATTGGTATCATAACTTGTCTCTGCGCTTCCAGAGCCCTCAGACTCCTGTACTGATTATCTTGTATGGCAGCCAATCTCTGCAGCTGTTCTCTTTGGGCCCTTTCTGACCTTCTTGCTCTGTACCATTTGAATACCCTCACCAATCCCCACAATATAATCCCACAGATCAATATTATGATGACAGGTTTTAGAATATACCACACAAAGCTTTTGCCTAAAGTGGAAAACCACCCACCAACTGCACTCATTCCGTGGCCCACCTTTTCCCAGACATTTTCTCTACTCAAGTCTTCGATCTCCTTGTGAATATTAGTTATGTTCCTAATAACTTTCTCAAGGGGCTTCGAATTGTCTGGAATGTAAGTGCAACATTCCTGGACCTTCAAAGCCTTACAGACTCCGCCCTCTTTTGCTAGTAGGACATCTAATGCAAGACGGTTCTGAAGAACCATAGCCCTTATCGATTGCATCTCTCCTTCTACCAGCATTAAGGACTGAGCAGTGCTGGCAGACAACCTGTCGACGACTGTTGCCAGCCGTCTAATTTTAACATCATTAAGGATTAGACCTAAAAGAGGGAACATAGCTCCAAAGACATCTCCAACCATTTCTGCATCGCCTACATCCCTCTTTCCCCTCGATGATGTCTTGCCCTCAATGATCACTAAGTCTTGTGCATGATATATTTTGGGGAAGACAATTGCTAAGTAACATGATCCATACCAGTTGTCAGGTAGTCTCACGTAAGCATTTCTTCCACATACAAAATACACATTTGGAATCACTTGCATTCCCTTCAGGAAATCTTTAGTATAGTACTCTATATTGAAAGCATGTTCACAGTCTACTTCTCCAACGTATACATTTTCATAATACGTTTTGGCTCGGTGAAGACATAGCTTTCCTCTCTGCGTTTTATCTAAAGCTATTGGACCACTACTACCCTTTCTCTTGTGTGCCTTCTCTTCCTCGGTCCAATCTGTTTTCCATTGTCCTGATTTTTTCAAAATCTTTTGTCTCCTGTAACGATCATCCACCTGCCCTATGAACTTCTTCTCGACTTCTGACACCTTGCATGTCAGGTTATTTCTACGGGCATGTGAAGTATCTAAGGTAATCCAAGGAATGAAGAACTTGGCCAATCTGTCTTCACTCTTCCAGTAATCCCATTTGTTCATCTGCTTATAATTTGGGACTTCTGGCAACACTGAATCATAATTGGAGAAATAGTATTCAAAACTATCTCTCTCATAAAATATACTAAGCAATAAGCTACATGTAATGCCATATGTCAGCGGGAGGTGATGATATCGAATTCCTTCATCTACAGATGCCGGCAACTGCATGCAGACGTAGCAATCCTTAACCTCCATGGCATCCACGTATTCATATAAGAGTTTAGCATAAGCATTTGACCTAAAGTCTCCTTGGGACTCATCTACGTGTAACCTGCGGGCTTCTGCAGCTAATAACGCTTTCTCTTGAGTGTTTTCCCCTTTTTCACCAGCAACAGTGGGTGTAAGCGTTTCTACAGAATTCACATCAGTTACCTTTGCCTCTTCCTCATGTCCCTTTACATAAGAAATTGTTACCACTAAAGCTATTAATATTATCACTCCTACTATTAGTGTACCTATTATACATTTAGCTCTGCGGTTCTGGGTGCCGGCCTCCATTTCGTCAGACAATATGGCTCTCTCTTATCTTAGCAAAAAGTTCTTTTCCTCTCGTTCCTTTACAGTCTCTTTTTAATCCTTTTGTCTTTAGAATCCACACAACTGGAAGCTGACAACCTTCTTCGCAAAAGTCCTTTAACAGTTCAAAAAGACAACCCTAGCCCTTCTCCATCAACTCAAGGGAAGTTCCCTAAAATTCTCTGCTTCCTGGGCGCTAGGTAATCTTCTTTTTCTGCTTGCTTTATTTACAAAGTCCTTTAACAGTCTACTATCAGATTTGTTGTGGCAGCTTCAATAGCATAGTTCAATATTTCCAAGCGAAGATTGTGCTCTTCATGTGCTGTTATCGTTGTACCAAAGTCGGGGAATTGCAATTCTGAAAGGAACATGTTTTTTAACTTGCTGAGGCGGGGAGGTCTGGGGAGCATGAATGTTAGTGACCCTTCTTGTTCGACACCGGGTACCAACAGTCGTATTTCCACGGTGATAATGGGCTCAGAACTGGACACCACCACCGCTCGGATCCTCCCTGTCTCCGGTTTCACAGACATTTGTCGCCAGATATGTCCACTCAGGTGTGGAGTATCTTCTGTTAGGCACACGCACTCTTCTTGACCTTCTTCGGTCGGGTGCTTCAGCGCCCTGAGCACCTTCTTCCGGGTCTGAGTCTTCTGATATCGGAGGAAGGGTTACTTCTGGAGTTGACCTCAGGCTAGAGCTCCTTCTTTGCGGCCAATTAGCTTCTCCACGTGCCCTTCTACTCCTTCTCCTTCTTGTCTGTTCTCTCTCTCTCTCAGACCTGTCAGCGTCTGACTCGTACTCCCAGCTACTTTCTCCTTCTGTAGCGTCGTCTGTTTCACTGTTGTACTGACCGTCCTCAGCTTGGTCAGACTCTTCCCCTGCTTCCGCTGGCACCTCTACAGCTTGGCTAGCCCCCTCTATGGCTTCTCGGTCCTCTGCTGGACGTCTATCCGAGAGAGGAGCTGTTTCTTCCAGAGGTGCTGGAACCCTTCGCGTATGTGACGCGTGGATCCAATTGGGCAGGCCTCCCACCTTCACAGCTGTGTTCGTGATCAGGATGATCTGGAAGGGCCCACGCCAACGAACATCCAGACAGCTTCTTCTCACGTGTTTTTTCACCAGGACCCAGTCCCCAGGGTACAGGTCATGGCACGGGCCCTGGCACGCTGGAACCTCGGCAGCCTGCACCTGAAGGGACACAGAACGAATGGCGTCAGACAGCCCCTTACAATAGTCCAGGATCATATCATCTGTGATATTTAACAGTGCAGTAGCTGGGACAGATGGCAGCCTCATTGCTCTCCCCATTAACACCTCATGTGGTGATAACCCCGTTCTTCTGTCTGGGGTACTACGAAGGCTCATGAGAACCAATGGCAGGGCATCAGGCCAAATCAGGGTCGTTGAGGAACAAACTTTGGCTATTCTGGCCTTGATCGTGCCATTGATCTGCTCCACAATTCCTGAGGCTTCTGGTCGGTAACTGCAATGCAACTTTTGATCTATGTTTAGTGCTACACAAATCATCTTCACAAGCTCGCTGTTAAAATGTGTTCCCCTATCTGATTCCAAAAAGGCCGGCACCCCGAAGCGAGGAATGAGTTCTCTAAGCAGTAACTTGGCCACTGTGAGGGTGTCGCACCTACGTGTAGGGTATGCCTCAACCCATCTGGAGAACACACAAACAACCACCAGGACATAGCGGAGGCGGTTGCACCTTGGCATTTCAATGAAATCTATCTGCATTCGATTGAATGGACCTCCAGACCTTCCTATGTGACTTAATGCAACTGGTGTTCTTTTTCCTACGTTCAGCTGCTGGCAGGTCACACAACGCTGGCACACTGCTTCTGCTGCTATTCTAAACTTAGGATTGTACCAAGTCTGTCTAAACACTCTCAGCATAGCATCTCTCCCTAAGTGTACGGGACCATGTATGAGTCTAGCCATTGGACTCACCATCTCATTGGGCAACACTGCTCTGCCGTCTGCTGAGACCCAAAATTGGGACTCACCCATTACACATCCTGCCTTTTCCCATGTTTCTTTTTCAGAATCAGGAGCATTTTCTTGCATGTTTGACAGTTCATCCCAAGTATCAACAGTTTCCAGTATCATGGCTAATTCAGTTCTTACATTTATTCCACCCACTTCCACTTCTGTGAAAGAGTACCCTTGTTCCGCGCAATACCGCGCAACTTCATCTGCATATCTATTGCCTTTTGAAACAAAGTCCTCATTTCTGGTATGTGCGGTGCACTTTACAACTGCGATACCTGCTGGGCATTGCAACGCCTCTAACAACAGGCGCACAAACTCTCCATTGCGAATGGGAGAGCCTGAAGAGGTCATGAACCCTCTTTGAGACCATAACTGCCCGTAATCATGAACTACCCCATACCCATATTGGCTGTCGGTGTATATGGTGACTCGAATTTGATTGCTTGCCAAGCAAGCACGTGTCAGGGCAATAATCTCGGCTACCTGAGCGGAGTGTACTCCTTCCAGGCACCCAGCTTCCACAACTCCAGTAATTGTACAAACAGCATAAGCTGCTCTCAACTGCCCAACTTCGTCTCTTACACATGAGCCATCTACAAAGAAAATTTCGTCTGGGTCGGTCAGTGGCTCATCTACGATGTCGGGTCTGGGTTTGGTGCATAGTTCAGTCACATCAAGGCAGTCATGGTCTGTACATTCATCATCATCCTCGATATCATTTGGAAGTGGCATCAAAGTGGCAGGGTTCAAAACAGAGCATCTCTTGAGGGTCACATTCTCTGCAGCAAGAATAACTTGCTCATAGCGCGTGAGCCTGCTGTTGGTCAGATGCTGTGTTTTGGTCCTGGTCATCAACAGTTCAACAGAATGGGGCACGCACACCTCTAACGGGTGCCCCATGACGATATTTTCACATCTTTCAATGCTGACACCCGTTGCAGCAACGGATTTGAGACATCCGGGCAACGCTGCGGCTACTGGGTCTAAAGTAGCCGAGAAATAAGCAACTGGTCTACGGGCATTCCCATGGATTTGGACCAACACAGACAACGCACAACCTTCTCTCTCACAACAGTAAAGAAAAAATTGTTTATTGTAATCAGGCATTCCCAATGCCGGAGCACGACACAGGTCCTCTCGCAGCTGTAAGAATGCCATCAAACAGTCTTTGTCCCATGGTACCGGATCGCTCACCTCTTTGTGCGTCAGTTTTTGCAAGGGCTTTGCTTTCAGTGAAAAGTTCGCGATCCACTGTCGGCAATAACCCACCATCCCTAGAAACATCCTGACCTCTCTCTGTGTCTTAGGCGCATTCATTTTCATGATCGCCTCTATCCTGTCTGGTGACACCTTTCGTTTGCCTTTCTCTATTCTGTGTCCCAAGTACTGCACTTCTGTCAGGCAGTACTGCAATTTTCCCGGGGACACCTTGTGCCCATTGGCAGCTAGGTGATTTAACAAAGCAATGGAGTCCTCCCTGCAAGCTTCTTCTGTTTCTGACGCCACGAGGAGGTCGTCTATGTACTGGACCAGAACTGACTTCTGGGGCAGCACTAGACTTTCAAGATTTTTCTTCAAAAGCTGGTTAAAGATCGATGGACTCTCTGTATACCCCTGAGGGATACGACACCATGTTAGGACGCGATTTTCCAGCTTAAATGCGAAAAGAAAATGGCTTTCTTCGTCCAGAGGGATCGAAAAGAAAGCCTGACAAAGATCGATCACTGTGAACCACTCTGCTTGAAATGGAATCTGAAACAGTATCACTGATGGATTCGGTACCACTGGACAACACGAAACGACTATGTTATTAATCTTTCGAAGGTCCTGCACTATCCGAAATTTCCCATTTGGTTTCTGCAGACCCATAATCGGGGAGTTGCATGGACTACCCACGATTTCTTTCAGTATTCCCTGTTTAATCATGGACTCGATCACGGGTTTTATGCCTGCAATCGTTTCTGGGGTCAATTTATATTGGGGTGTTCTTGGGAACTCAGCATGCGGTTTCACTACAATTTTCACTGGGTCCACCCCTTTGACCAATCCAATCTCTTCCCCAGTGAAATCCCATACTTCTGGTGCCACTGTCTCTCTCAAGTCCCAGGGGAGCTCATCCACTGTCAAAGTAGGGTACAGCTCCACACATATTCTTGAGTTTGCAACTTTGAAATCTGCATCATCATCATTGGTCAATACCTCCACTCCCTGAGGTGTACAATATATAGTACAATTCAATTTACACAACAGGTCTCTTCCTAGCAGACACACAGGACTTGAATCGCAAACCACAAACTGGTGCTCATCGCTGTACTTCCCTATTTTCACCTGCACCGGTTCTGTCAATTGGCTGGTTATTCTCCTGTTTGCGACCCCTACTACTTGTATGGTCTCTCCAGACATGGGCAGGTCTGGAACTGCAGCTGATCTGATCGTGGATCTAGTGGCTCCTGTGTCCACCAGAAATGTCGTAGGGCACCCTGCTACTTCTGCTTCCACATAGGGTCCCCTCTGGTCCACCTCTAAGGCTGCCCCAAGGGTGCAGTCTTCTCTTTCCACTCTCTGTCCGGTTAATGGGTCCACATAATAGCACTCTTCACCTTCCACAAACAGGGGCATTTGTCTATAGGTCTTACCCACAGTCCCTACTCGAGGAGGCTGCGGGAACTGGGCTCGGGGAGGAGCCCCCCCCCCTTTGAGCACCTTTCCTTGGTATGGCGTCACCCCTCTTGTAGGTGCGCTCTGGACCTCTTCCTCCTCTATCTCTTGTTCTCCTATCTCTACATTGTAGGGACACTCGCGTTTCCAATGCCCCACCTCGTTACACTGGTGGCACCTAGTCGTTTTCTTCAAGGCAGCTATATCTATTCTGGGTCTAAAGGTAGAACTCTCCTCATTGCCCTTGTTCTGACTGTACTGCTTCTTTCCTCCTGTGCCTGTTCCTTGCTGCTGTGGCTGTTGTCCCCCCTTTCCTGCTGCCTGCATCTGTACCACCATCAACTTTTCTTTTAGTTTCTTAGCCTTGGAGTCTATCTCATCACAGCAGTACCTGGCATATCTCAGTATTTCGTCTAGGGGTTTACTTTGCCAACAAATCGAGTGTTGCTGAATCATTAAACTAATATCCGGTCTCAGTCCCAGGACGAACTTGGACACAAATTGCCCTATGTCTTTTGGATCCATTACATCCAAGCCGCTATACTGTTTAAACGCTTTCAGCAATCTCTCGTAATATTCGTGGACTGTCTCTTTGGGTTCCTGTCTGGTTCGGTCTATTCTGACCCAATCTATGTCTTGCATTGGCACTTTCTCTTTCAGCCAAGTCATCACTCTCTCGAATTTTGCCATCACAATCTCGGACGGCCCATTAGTCTTAGCATCTCTCTCTGGCTCCGTTGTGGGCCACTCAGCGCTAACCTTGCATGCTGTCCACAGATCTCCTGGTACTACAATGTCAAACAGCGTGTTCAGATCTATCCATAGGACCTTTGAGATTTTTACAAACCTCTCGACTTGCTTGTACCACTCCACGGGGTTTTCCCGCAATTTGGGGAAGGAGGTGGTAAAAGCAGCTAAATCTCCCCTACTCCAAGGGACATGCACATAGTTCCCATTTGCGACTTCCCGCAAAGGGTAAGCTTCTATTCCCTGCTGTCCTCCTGGTGTCATACCAAGCATGCTTCTCCTGCCGGTCCCTTTCTTGGACCACCTCTCTTCCCACTTATCTAGTGCCCTCCATGTCCTTATTCCAGCGATCAGTTCCCTTATGTGCGTTTTCAGCCCAATCGTTCTCCTCTCATCTAGGTCTCGATCTGTATAATGTAGCCTGTGGTTACCCTGTAATGCTTTGGTTCTTGACAAGTCCACCATATATTTGCCTGCTAGTTCGACTAACTTCTCATGGACTGCTCTCGCTTTTCGAGTAATGTCCTTTGCCATATACAGTATTTCATCCTGTTCATACATTTCCATTCTTTCTAAAGGCAGGGTACCATCTACCATGTCATCCAGGTCTGACCTTAAACTGGCGACATCAAGTCTCTTGGCTTTTATCTCAGCTCGCAATATGTCTTTTGAAGGGGGCTCACTGGTCTCCCTACCATCCCAACTTCGAGCTCTGCGTTTGGGCTCGGGAGAGTTAATGGGTGCCCTCCCTTGCTCCCATCTCTCCAGGTCCCATGCTCGACCATCCGATCTTGGAAGGTGATGGAACACGGGCCTGTTACCCCCACTCTTTCTCTGCCCACTCTCTTCTTCTTCTCTCCTTTCATCGTGCGCCTCTCTGTTATTTTCCCTCTGGTCGCTACTCTCCCTTTGCCTAGTATCGCTCAGTATCCGATACGCTCCTTCCTGGTTCCCCATATTCCCTGGGCTGCGCTCATTTCCGTCATCACAGGGTCTATGGTGCGACCTCTCACAACTCCCATTCAGTTCTCTGGTGCCGGGCACACAGTGTGGACACTTAAAGCTGTTTCTGTACTCTTGCGCTCTTCTCTCCCCTTCACTGAGTATTGGGCACGCCACCCCTCCACTCCCGGGGCCCCCGTTTTCCAGGTCTGTCCTATCTCCTCTCCGGGCCCAATGGGTGACTCCCCTACTCTCTCTCTCTCTACAGTCCCACTCCGGGCTGCTCTCCCCAGCCCCGCAGTGAGTCCGAGCTCGGCTGTCCTGACTTTCCCTCTCAGCTTCCGCAGCTATGATGCACTTTTGAGCCTTCACTGCCTCATCCCACTGCTTCATGTACTCATTTAGCTCTTGAAAGGATTTTCGTCCAGATCCCCTCAGATCCATTGGCCATCTAGGGCCCCCAGGATCTCCTCCTGGGTCCCCTGCTGTGTGCATCGGGGTACTCCACTCTCTGGGTATCGGCATCTGACTTGGGGAATTAATCGTATCGTTCCTCCTTGCCTTCTCTGCTCTTTCTCTGTCTTTCCGTACCCGTTCTTCCCCTCTTGCTCTCTCTTGGTCATATATCGATATTATAGGACCTATGGTAACAGGTACCTGTAGTGCATCTGGTAATGGGTAGGATGTGGCGCTTTCCGTTTCCGGCGCTCTTTGTACCACAAACCTCCCAACTACCTGTTGCACCTGACTAGGCTGGGACAGCTCTTTCTTTGCCTCAGGATCCCACTCTGAACTGGGAAGCGGTCTATGCTCTCCTGCAATGCCCCCCTTTTCTCCTTCAGTATTCTCGACCTCTCCCCCTGCTCTATTATACGGGGGTGGCCTGTCTGTCAATAATCTGTTTATCAGGCTGTCCTCTGTTTCGCTCTCATCATCTTCTTCTAGGGGACTTTTATTTACGGGCACCTCTAACACTGGGTACAGTTTATTTACTTCCAAGTTATGCACTCTCCATCTTTTAGCATCCGCATCCCACCTGGCATCCTGCACTGCCCTTACCGATCGTTTCACCCTTTCTTGTCGTCTGTTCATATTCTTTTCATGCGCTGCCCTAATCCATGCTTCAAGGGCTTCAAACTGGGTCGGTCTAGGCAAGGGTCTCATTGAGGTCATGACTGATTTTAATCGATGTAACACCTCTAATCTGAACGTCCCGTACTTCGGGAACGTCAGTTCCTCATTTCCTTCAGTAATCTTACTCCACTCTGATATCCAAAGGATCGTATGCAGCCCAACATTCACTGCCATATAACGAGCTGGCGTACCCTCCGGCGGGGCTTCTTCCCCTTCATACGATCCCCGCTTCTCTTTCTTAAACACCGCTTTCAGCCATTTAAAACACTTCATAATTATGCGCACAATATCCAGCCTCGCTACTCTGTTTACTTCCTGATGACAATCCACCAATCCTGTCGCGGCTTTGCTAGCTTGGCCTATCGCAGCGCGGTCTTTCTCCGGTCGGCCAATCACGTCGCGACCCTGTCTGACGTCTTTGCTAGCTGGCCTATCACAGCGCGGTCTTTCTCCGGTCGGCCAATCACTGCGCGACACTACCTGACGTCACTTTTCTCCGCTTCGCAGCAGCACCCCTCCTTTCTCAACTCGTCTCCCGGTTATGCATGCGTCCCATTCATACACCGAAAAATGACTACTTCCGACCAACCGGTCACTTCTCTCGACTGTACGTCCACAGTCTATCTGTAATTGTCAACACAACTGACGAAATGTCTATCGTCTCTCTGATAGGTTGCTTACACACACAGTAACTTCCGACCAGCGTCCGTTACTCACGCACTCACTCTTACGTTCCCCCTATCTCGGTCTTTCGGGTGATCAATGGTACCTCATGACCCCCTTCACACTAGTTGACAATTACTCTGGGTGTCCGATACACCCGAACCACTTAAGCTCTCCTTGAACTTAAGATTTCCACCGGTTGCGCGCGCTCACAACCTGTTCCACAGTCACTCTACAGACATTCAACTCCGCCAGACATTACAACATAGATACTATACAAAACACCGCAATCTAACACGCATAACCCTTTATACTCACTCTCGACCGATACTGCTGCTTTTTCTGTCTCACGTCATCCGGATCTTCTTCGGCGGGCTGTTCTTCCGATCATCGATCTCTAGGGGCCTTGGGGTAAGCTAACCTGGCCTAGGTCACCGTCCTCAAGAAGGCAACCATCCTCTATAGCTACCAACTGGAAGGGCGAGATTTTGATCGATACTTTACCACTATTGATCTAAACCTCGATCTGGTCGACTGAACCTTTGTTGCCTGTCTGTGAGGAAAGAAAGTGCACCTCTCTGCAAGTTAGTTCACCCAATAAAGGACTCTGCTCCCAAAGATCACAAACAACTTCTAGCTTTCAAAAGTTTATTGTAAAGATATGATAAGCTGCAAATACAGGCATCTCAGAATGAGATTCACGAGATACACAGGTCCAATTACATACATGTGCTCTCGGAAAGCCCTCAGACGAGCAACGGAAATCACTAACACAAGTTCTAAGAATAATAAAGCTATCAGCATTGACGCATATCTCTCCTTCATTTAAGTTGGAGGAAAACGCACAGGTTAGGCTGTCCCTACCCTGCTCTAGATGGTATCCCTACTTAACCAAGCCCCAACCTAAATAAAAGGTGTCAGCAGTGAATGACCCCCAAGGGAAGTCACTCACTCTAAGTCTCTTGGTGAAAACCTATAGTTCTCCAGTCATGACCCCTCTCTGCCTACCCATCCGCTCTCTAAAGGGTCCTCAGGTATCTGCTCTAACTCCACCCAGGGGTGCTGTCCCTAATACAAAACAGTCAACAACATTTGAGACGCCCCTTGCGAGACGCCCCTCACGTGGTGTAGCTTCTGGCTTTTTCCATGATGCTTTGTATTGGGCCTCATACGTTAGAGTTGACCTTGCTTCTCAGACTCTTCTCCGGCCCGCTGATACCCCTTAAACATTCCGGAACCCTCCTCCATGTCTGGGCCGTCTACTGAACAGACCTCTATTCATTCATTTATAATTGGATCCCCCCTTTCCTCTTGCAGACAGCCATCTGCAGCCAAGATCCCAACTCTCATAGACTTCCAAAAAGGCCTGCAACATTTCTTGGCCCAGACATGTACGTGTAAAACAATATTAAAACATTTCAGGCCTACAATATTTCTCATAATGATTACAACATTCAACTTCTTCATTAATTAAAGCATGTTAATACTCTTATTCTATTATTCAGTAAACATCTCTATAAATCATGGCCTATTTAATGCAATGACCAAAACATTAATACAATCTGTGTCGTGAAAAGAAACACCTTCCCTCTTAGCTCTCCAGCTCTGGCCCTGAGGCCTACCACATTCTGCGTTTAACCACATACCATCTTACATTTTAACAGCTACACGACATGGATTCAAGAATAATCACATCTAATAAAATCATATAATGCCACACATTTCTGTATTAGTTCCACTTCTACTTAAATCTCTACATTAGCTATACATTCAGAATATAATTTCAGATACTATTAGCACTCATGGCATTTCTCCTCATGATTTGTGCTTACTACAGGTAAGTGTGATGCACTCATACATTTAGATCAGTTTGCGCTCTCTCACTAGCAAAGATCTGTCCAGCAATCTCATCATAATAAAGAGCGCTGGAGATACAAATGGGCAATCACCTGATCCTGCCTGAATATGGCAGAGATCGATCCGACCCTGGAAAGCTCCTGCGGCGTGACGACTGCTGAGCACATCCTTGCTAGCATTATTAGAAGGCTGGCTGTCTTTGCCCCAAACAGGACAGGCAGATGCACAGTATGGTTAACCTCATTGATGCTGGTGACGGAACCACTCCGTCACCAGCCACGGACGCGCTGTGCTGGTGACAGAGTGGTTCCTTCACGGCCTGGCCGCTGCGCCTGTGCGACGCGTTCTATTGAGCGGGCGGGGCCATAACAGAACCACTCCGTCACAAGCACAGCGCGCCCGAGGCTCGTGACGGAGTAGTTCCGTCACGAGCATGGCGGAGCCGCGCGGCCCCCCTCCCCCCAAGCGCTGCGGCGGAATTACCGCCGCAGCCAAGGGTTTAAAGTAAGAAAATGCCAACTTTCTAAAAGTGGCATTTTCAGACCTGCAGTTTAAAAACCAAATCCATTAAATTCCAATTTTCTATCTGCTCCCAATTGAAAAATACACTTGTATAGTGTTACAAAGCAGCTCCAATGCTGTCGTACAAGAGAGGCAAGCCTTGCTGTAGTGAAAAACTAATTTAGCAGTTTGTCACTACCAAAATATGGAAAACTCAAAGAGTGCACGTCCTACCTTTTACAAACATTGCACCCTGCCCTTTGGGCTACCTAGGACCTACATTAGGGGCGCCTTACATGTATCAAAAGGGAAGGTTTGGCCTGGCAAGTAGGGGAGCTTGCTATGCTGATATGACAGTTTAAAACTGCACACACAAGGTTCACAGTGGCAGGCCTGAGGCAGGTTTGAATGACTACTCATTTGAGGGGCACAATCAGTGCTGCAGGCCCACTAGTAGCATTTTATTTACATGCCCTGGGCGTATGTAGTGCACTGCACTAGGGACTTATCAGATATGCCAGTCATGGTGAAACCAAAAGCCATTACATTTTAGATACAGAATACATGCACTTTAGCACTGATTAGCAGAGGTAAAGTGTAAAGAGTCCTAAAACTAGCAAAAACAAAGTCAAAAACAGATGAAGAAGGCAAATAATTTGGGGATAACTCTGCAAAAAGGGCCAGGTCTAACAGGAATATTTCTACTAATGGGGAAAACACAGTTACTTGTGTGATCACCTGAGTCTCATCATTTTATAGATTAAGGAATACCCGAAATGGTGCTAATGCAGCTCCTTCCCATAACTGGAGTAGGGACTAGATGAAAGCAGTCTTTTGTTCATTCGCAAGGTGGAATATAATAACGGGCTTTGTATTGAAATTGGGCATATAAAGAAGGATCAAGACAACTTAAACAAACTGAAGGATGCTTGCAAATATTCGGTGCACAGCTGACATGACTGTAGGACTGAAGGAATCATTTATCCCTGGAAATACCTTTCCTCTGCAGGTGCCGGGTCACAAAGGTGGCTTCAAAGGGCCTATCCTATCCGTCGAATCTGGACTGGCCCACCCATTTTTCTTTGTGCTCAGTACTTCTACACCACCCTGGGCAGATCCTACTCCCCTCTCACCATGGCAACCAAAATATACATTGATTAATACATGACTGTTTCACCAACCAGTAATAAGTGATAATGATTCAGGCTGACTCTGGCGACTCCCTCCCCTAATCACATCCCTTGCTTCGCAAGTCGCTGGAGGGGGACAGCCCTTGGTAAACCTTTACCTTGGAATAGCCAGCTCGATATAGAGATGAATTGTTCTGCGCCAGCCTCCTTAGCTGACTCAGATGTTTGCTTGGAGTACATTGAAAGGTTTTGTGCATTCCTTTAAATTATCACACTTTTGGAGTCGATGATTACACCAGGGAGCGCGTTCTGATTCCTGCTTGGGAGGGGCAACTTAGAAAGTGGGGCAACTCGGAATTCTCTAAGTTAGACATGAGCCCCACACGCCTCATTACTTATTTATTTATTTATTCAATTCATATTAGCATGGACCCTGTCACTGGGGCTTCGGCGTTTTAAACAGAACCAATTCAACACGACACAGACTTCAATAACATCAACATGCCACAAGTGGCGCAAATGAAAATGATAACAAATAGAGAGGGTCAAATTAGTTAGAAATTTAGAGGTTACAGAAATATTGTTTCAAGTTCTTTCTGTGAGAAAAGTGGTTTTAATTAAGCCGTATGTACTCAGAAGGCTGGCCTACCGAGGTATTTCCAAAGTTAGGAGACTTTTATTTCTTGCTCATCTCGGACATCGAGGGAGTGGGAGTCCCTCTTAGACATGAAGACAGGCCTTCACGACTAGCTCTAGAGTTACGCAAACAATTTAGGAAATTGACTAGCCCTTTGAGGGAGCCAGTTTAGGAGTATAGGGGGGAAGTCATCTGATTATTTGGCTCCAGTGACCAATCTAGCTGCTTCATTTAGGATCGATCTGAGGAGGGCAGTGCCCAGATTAAGAGGTATTCAATAACTATATCCACCGTTCAACTGCTCTGAAGTCTGATGATGGGGTGGACGGTTTGGGTTTTCTGAAGTTTAGCTGGTACGAGGCAGCATTGGTTTTCTTCGACATGTTTCGATTCTGGTTGATTATCAGAGAAACTACACAACAGCTAGTAGCGCGTGGTGCTGGGGGGGTCTCCAGAGGAAGTTGGGTGTTCATGGGAAAAGGACCGTGACGTTTAGTTATACATTGTCAATGAAGACACATAGGGGCAATTTATCTACAAACAGCGATAAATATCACAAATATCACAAAACGCACTCAGCGCGTTTTACATTATCGCCCTCCATTGCTGAAGTACATCGCTGTGTTAGCGCGTATTAGCAACGCTTTGCTAATAGGCGAAGTACAATCCAGCGACAGACTGCGATAGCGTGTGAAATCCAGCGATGATTTCACAGCGCTAATGAAAGCTTGATAATAGGGGAGTGTGTACTTAACCATACAATCCACCTCGCAAAGGCAATAATGGTAAGTCAGGTTTTATTCAGGCTTTAGGATCAAGCATTAATGGGGGCTTAGTCCGCCTCTTCTCATCGCTATGCGGGTCCGGGGCAGCGTTGATAATACAGCAAAGTTGTGATTGCCATAATTTTCAATGAAGTAATTGTAAGGAACACCTACTTTGCATCTTATTAGCAATGTATATCGCCAAGATGTGTAGCGTTAGAAAATCGGCTGCTAACATGCGCTGATGCATGTTAGCGCAACCTTGTTAAGAGGACGATAAGGATATTGCCACTTTAGGGGCAAAAAGTGCCGCTAAAGCGGCGACACCGCCCTTGATAAAATGACCGTAAATTTATTTATTCTGGAATCAGTGCAGTTTAAGATGGTTGGAAAATGATCTTTCCTCATTTCCACGGAAATTAAATAATACTATTTAATGGTCAACAGCTTTACAATAATACAAGAAGTCACTACCAATTCAAGAAAAAATCTTATTCCGGAGTAATTCTATGTACAGTGCAAGGGAGGCACACTAGCACTTGTATGCTCAGAGCTTCACGGTTTCACATGAAAGAGTTTTAAAAAAACAAAAGGTGTGTGTAATTTAATTTCTGAGGATGCGCTGATTTAATGCTGCGGCGCTGAGTATGGATTGCGATGATTTATGAGCCGACTTCGATGTTTAAGCTGCAGCTTTGACACTCTGGGGCATATTATCTAAAAACAGCGATAAATATCGCAAAGCGCACTTAGGTAATTTTACATTATCACCCTCTATTGCTGAATTATAACGCTGTGTTTGAGGCGTATTAGCAACACTTTGCTAACAGGCGAAGTACAATCCAGCAATAGACTGCGATAATCCTCATTAGCGTGTGAAATCCAGCCATGATTTCACAGCGCTAATGAAAAGCTTGATAATAGGGGAGTGTGTACTTAACCATACAATCCACCTCCCATAGGCAATAATGGTAAGTCAGGGTCAGGGTTTATTCAGGCGTTAGGATCAAGCATTAATGGGGGCTTAGCGTGCCTTTTCTCATAGCTATGCGGGTCCGGGGCAGCGTTGACAATACAGCGAAGTTGTGTTTGCAATGTTTTTCAATTAAGTAATTGTAAGGAACACCTACTTTGCATCCTATTAGCGATGTATATCGCCAAGATGCGTAACTTTAGAAAATTGGCTGCTAACATGGAATGATGCATGTTAGTAGCGCCTAGTTAATAGGGCGATGAGAATATCGCAGTTTTAGCGGCAAAAAGTGCTGCTAAAGCGGCGATACTGCCCTTGATAATATGCCCCGTAGAATCTTCCACGAAGAATCAGAGACCTGTGAGGGGTCATTTGTTGTTCGTACAGCGATACAGTGGAAGAATAGGGGACCAGAGTAGAGCGAAAGCCATTCATTTAAAAACCATGTCTAGCACTAACCCATTTAAACTGTTAGGGAGACAAGAACAGGCTACTACTATTTCTAGCAACAATGATAATAAAAATATTAACTATAATAATAATTATAATAACAGTAACAACAACAACAATAATAGCAGTAAATAATACAATAGAAATGAGAACATAAAAATAAAAATGTTTTATGATTAACTATATTATATTTAAGAGTAACATGCTATTTATAATAAATGATAAGGTATTATGATTATCATTAATATTATGTATATTATGAGTGTTCATTCATATTGTTATTACTAACAATATAACACTACTAATTTTAATAATAATAACATTTATAACTGTGTTAATTGGTACCGTTTTAATGAAGATGGTGAATATGATAATACAAACAATGTCTTTGTAATTCAAACTGAGTTATATCTAGGCTCTTGACTAATAGCTGTTCTTGATTATCCATCTCAATTGTACTCATTTTATTGACGTCTGATAGACAAAAGACTCACACTGCCCTGCTTGTTAGGTCTCGGCTTGACTGTGCTTGTGCTGTCCGAAAGAGATATGTGTTTGATCTGTGGGCTTCAGACCACCCACAGGCTTCCCATTTGCTCGCTCCATTGTCTGTCTCATATTCTTTGTCACCATTTTTCCCCGAGATGAATGGTTATGCCTCTTCTTGTGTTTAGCCTTCCCCCAAGAGCATAGCCACGTACTTTTTGAAAATATCCACTGCTCCCATTTTTAGGACCATTTTAGGGCCAACTTTTTTCTTTCTTTTTCAGCACTATAAAAAGTGCTTGTGCTTTTACCATATCCATCTCCAAACACCCACCCACCCTGTCCACAGATCACCCTCTCCACTTCCCCATCAATGCTTTTCTCTTTGATACTGCATTCCGTTTCCCTCACCTCCTTCCTCCCATCTCAGCTTGCTCTCTTGCACCTCCCGGTGCTTGCTTTATCAACAAATCAACCCCTTCCCCCATCACCGTCACTGCTTTAAACCCCCATTGTAGTCTATTTCCCTAAAGTGAGTGGTGGTGTTTTGCCTTTTAATGTCCTGTTAGTGTATAAGCGACAGGCTGATTTGAGCATGGGTATACGTCTGCTATTACATGGCACACGTGCAGTCTCTGTTTATTCTCCACATGTGTGGGTACTAGGTGTGTGTGCATGTGTACACCATATGTGGACATTCAGCAGTGCTGTTTATAGCTCGAAAATCAGACCACAAGTGAATTAGGTATATTTTAATATTAGGAATTTCAGAGCTCTAAAATATCTTTGTCTACTGTAATTGCATAGCCATATTTCTCCAGTGCAGAATGATTGAACTGTATGTGTCTCACCTTGTTGCTTCTCATTTCATACGGTGGACTCTGTTTCTTCACATTTCTCCTGACAGGACACTTTCTTATGTTTTCTGCATTCACCGGTCAAGTTTGTCCCTGCGTCCTTGTTGCTTAACTTTAATTCTCTTCAAAGGAGCCAGGCTGAATGAAATGAAATTAAATGAAAAGATCATTTGTAAAGTGTGATAGCTGCCCTCATGCGTCCTAGCGCTACAGACAACACTTGCAGGTGAAGACAATTGAGGGTTTATTCGGTTTTATTGAAGAGGTAGGTTTTTAAATGTTTGCGGAACAGAAGTAGGTTGGACTCTGATCGCAGATGGAAGGGGAGGGAGTTCCAGAGTTTGGCCGAGTTATACGGGAATAATCGGCCTCCACATCTGGATTTCTTGATCCTAGGAACTGTGGCGAGGAGAGAGGATGCCAAACGGAGCAGTTTGTTCGGGTGCTAGGGGGTGATCAGAGAGTGATTGATGACAGCCCCTGTTTTCCAGAATGCTGTGTGAGCAATGCAGAGGGTCTTGAAATCGATTCTTTCCCTGACTGGGAGCCAGTTAAGTCTTTTTAGACTGGGTTTAGCTGGAAGGTTACGGGGGTTCTGAAGCAGTGTTCGGGCAGCGCAGTTGTGTATGATCTGAACCTTGCGTAGGGTGGTTTATGGGGCTCCTAGGTAAAGGGCGTTTCCAAAGTCAAGACGGGGCAGAATTAGACCTTGAACCAAAATCTGTGTTGCCCAGAAAGGCAGGAGGGGTAGGATCTCCTGAAGAAGGCTGAGTAACCCGAAGCAAGTGGCTGATAGTTTGGCTGCTTGGCATTTGAAGTTGAGGGATTTGTCCAACCAGATGCCAAGGCTCTATATAGTGTCCTTTGGTGTGGGGGGAGAGCCAAGGCGGGCAGGCCAGAGTGAGTCGATCATGGAGGTGGAGGGGTTGCTTAGGAGCATTAGCTCCGTTTTGTCTCCGTTTAATTTAATTGAATCTTGATGTCATCAAGGTCTGCCTACCCCTCAGTGTCCATGGAAAAAGTAGTCCTTTTAATGTGGTTGCCAATATTGCATGACTGTAAACCAGCCTAACCCTGCAATTCTTTCTGTTTTGTGTTGTGCAGTTATGTATAGCGTAACTCCACCTCAAGGTAGTGGAGAGATTTACATTAGCACCAGCTACTTTTTTGTGTGCAGTTTTATATAGCGTCAACACCAACTGAAGGTATTGGAGTTCTTCACGTTAGCAACAGTTCCTTTACACAACCACAAGGACACATTCATTTTGGATACAAAAGGGGATGATGGACGGAGCGTTTGAGCAAATCAAACACTCACCCCCAGTCAACTGATCTGGGTTTAATCCATCACCATTCTTTAGCCCACTCAGCCACCCCATTTCAGACATGGCCATATGCAAATCAGTCTGAACCTGTGCCTCATGGGAACAGTCCAGCCCGAACTGCCAAGCCATGTCTTCCATGGACCGGAAACAAGCATCCTGGGACCGGTTTCGGATTCATAATCCTCATCAGCCAGGCTATCTTGAATCCAGTGGCCAAGTGAGCAAGGGACTCACGTCTGAGCATACCCTGCCACACTTAGGGCGAACAAAGCGATACAAAAGGGGATGATGGACGGAGCATTTGAGCAAATCAAACACTCACCCCCAGTCAACTGATCTGGGTTTAAACCATCACCATTCTTTAGCCCACTCAGCCACCCCATTTCAGACATGGCCATATGCAAATCAGTCTGACCCTGTGCCTCATGGGAACAGACCAGCCCGAACTGCCAAGCCATGTCTTCCATGGACCGGAAACAAGCATCCTGGGACCGGTTTCAGATTCATAATCCTCATCAGCCAGGCTAACTTGAATCCAGTGGCCAAGTGAGGAAGGGACTCACGTCTGAGCATACCCTGCCACACTTAGGGCGAACAAAGCGATACAAAAGGGGATGATGGACGGAGTGTTTGAGCAAATAAAACACTCACCCCCAGTCAACTGATCTGGGTTTAATCCATCACCATTCTTTAGCCCACTCAGCCACCCCATTTCAGACATGGCCATATGCAAATCAGTCTGACCCTGTGCCTCATGGGAACAGTCCAGCCCGAACTGACATTCATTTTGGAGGCACAGGGAGATTAAGTGATATGGACAAAATCAAGGATGGTAAGCCGACGCCGAAGCTGAAACCCGGTTTCACAAATCCATAGATGGCAGCTGTGGCCCTTATGCCACACCCTCTTCCAAGAGGACGCCACATCACCTCCCTAGCCTTGGTATCATTTCCACATTTTGTGATTATGGCCACATCACTTAATCTCCCGATGACACCCCACATTTGCTGGTAGCTGCACAACCACCTCCTGCCTGTCACTGCTTGCCCCGCTAAACTTCGTTGCACTGATCCCTCCTCCCCTGACTCTGCTTTTCACATTTTTTGTTTGCAGTTTTATATAGCAACAACAACACTCAAAGGTATTGGAGCACTTTACATTAGCACCATTAACTTTTTTTGCACAGTTTTGTAAAGTTACTTTTCATGAGAACATCATACATTTTTGGCAAATTGCTTATCTCCCCAAGGCAGCCCGCATTTGCTGGTGGCTGCCCGACCACCTCCCACTCGTCACTACTTGCTCCACTGAACTCCGTTGCATTGATCCCCTCTTCCCCCGACTCTGCTTTCCAAGTTTTTTATTTGCGTACAGTTTTATGTAGCGCCAACACTACCGGAAGGAATTAGAGCATTTTACATAAGCACCAGTTAATTGTTTTTGTGTGCAGTTTTATATAGCTCCAAACACCACCCAAAGGAATGGAAATGCTTTACATTAGCACCAATTGCTTTACACAAGGCCACGTTTATTTTAGTAGGCACAGGGACAATAAATGATTTGCCCACAATCAAGGATGTTAAGCCAATGCCAAAACTCAAACTTGGTATCTCAGTTCCATTGTCAGCAGCTCTGGCCCTTACACCATATCCTCACACAAGAGGATGCCACTTCGTCTCTCTAGCCTCAGCCTCAGTGACACATTTTGTGATTACGGACAAATTACTTAATCTCCCTGTGGCAGCCAGTATTTGCTGTTGGTTACCTTTCTACCTCCCGCCCATCACTGCTTGCCCCCACTGAACTCAGTTGCACAGATCCTATCCTCCACTGACTGTTTTTCACACTTTTTTGTGCAGTTTTATGTAGTGGCAACACCACCTGCAGGCATTGGAGCACTTTACATAAGCACCAGTTACTTTTTTTTGTGTAGTTTAATATAGCGACAACACCACCCCAATATATTGGAGTGCTTTATATTAGCATCAGTTACTTCATACGAGGACACATTCATTGTTGTAGGCACCATGGGATTAAGTGATTTGCTCAAAATCAAGGATGTTAGGCCAATGCTGAAATTCAAACCTGACCAACTCCATAGTCGGCAGCCCTGGCCCTTACGCAATATCCTTGTCTGAAAGGACGCCATATCATCTCCCTAGCCACACTACCACATTTTGTGATTATGGATAACTCACTTATTCTCCCTGTTTCTAAACACAACAATCATTTTTAAAGCCACTAGGTGTTGCCTGTGAAAAATCCATAGGCCCTTATTTATGAAGGCCTTGCGCCGCCGGTGCGTCACTTTTAACATGGGAAAAAGTGACGCATCGGTGGCGCAAGGCTTTCATAAATAAGGCCCATAGTTTTTATGTCTCGACTAGACAGTGCATGTGCTGTCTCAATGAGATGTGTTGTGTTCTATATGTGGGCTTACAGGCTGCCCATCTCCTATCATTTGTAAACTTCATCGTCACTCTCATTTGCCTTGATACCCTTCGTCATGGCATGCAGGAGTCAAGCCCTCTTCTCGTGGTTGGTGCCTTCATAGTGCATGGACCAAATACATATCTCCTTACACTGCTTCCAGTGTACCCAACATTTGTTTCTTTGTTTTCAAGGACTCCAAAGGAGTATTTGTGTTTTCAGGCCGTCTCCCTCGTACACATAAATGCATACCACTAAAATGCATGCATGTGAACATTCAGGAATTCATTCCTTAAAAAGTTGTTAAAACACCAACAGCACTTGCTTATTTTATTTCATGATTAGATGGTATTGGAGCGCTTGCTCTGACCGCCATCTTGCCATGGCGCAAACATGAGCCAATGGTATTGGAGCACTTTAGGTGCTCACCTGTTACATTCCACAAGGACACATTCATTTTTGTTGCTGACCCTGCTTCAATTAAGGTATATATTTCCCCCTTCATTGTGGATTCCTCCTGTCCTCTCCCATCATTGCTTGCCCATCTCTCCATCCCCTCCTGCTTCCCCTGCTTGACCCGTTCATCCCTCGTTGCAGCTGCTTTCATTATTTTTTTGCACAATCCGAAGGTATTGGAGCCCTCGTTCTGTCCTTTATGTAGCCATAGTGCTTACACCAGCCAATGGTATTGGAGTGGTTTAAATGCTCACCAGTTACATTACACATTCACACATTCACTGTCGTATGCTGGGGGAAGTGTACGACATTTGCCCAGGTTCACAAGCTGTTCAGCTGACCCTGAGATAAAAACCTGGTTCCCTAGTTCCCCTGTCAGCAGCTCTGGCCAGTACGCCACATCCTTGCTTCACGTCAAAGTTTCTCAACTGTTTCTCACTATCACTTTCACATTTGTTCAGCAAGATGCTATCAACACCGAACAAGCATTATTAGAGCCAATAGATCTCATTGACGCCCAAGTTATTGGCCTTGTCAGTGTGAATGCCTTTTAGCTATGTTGTCTAGCACCACATCTTCTGTTCAGAATGGCTGAAAAAACTGCTATGTTGCTGACAGCCCAGGCAACGCCATTGTGTGGCTACAAGATTTTCACATTGACAAGGCCAATAACTTGGGCTTTGCCAAGACCTATTGGCTTTGCCAATGCTTGTTTTTTTAACTTGTGGCCTGCATGCATGGTGGCACGCCGTCAGCCTGCCTGATGCTTCGGTGAGTACATAAACTAGTATTTGCAGATACTCTAATTCCAACATCAAATGTTCGAGAAGTAGTTCTTGGGCACACAGATATTTCACAAAGCAACTGTACAGCAATTTACATGTGGAAGAGTTATTCTTCTCACAGAAAAGAACAGCATGAGGAAGGAAGGAAACTTGACTACACCCAGCCTCACATCCCTATATTCCCAGGTTGTTGATAATGGTTTCTAGTTTTGGATAAACCTTTGAATACACGCTGCATAGCCGTCACACCTGCTATGACACAGTACCAAAGATACGCTATGACTGATGGCCCGACTTACCCCCCCCCCCTTTTTTGGTGAGGAGTTGGGAACCGAATAGTTTATTCAGTGAATTGCTGCAGTTGATTTACGTCACTCTCCTATACTTGTTGTGCGACTATAAACAATACTATTGTCATATTGTATGCACTATTTCTCCTTTGCTTTTAATGTTTCTCAACCGTAAGCTCTAATGTATCTGAGTGACTTGAGAGACCTGCAATTACTGTATTGTGTTATGATTATGACATCACTTCATGCCTGTGTACATGTGGAGAATTAAACGAAAATGTAATAAAAGATATTCAAACAAAAAAATCAGTAAAAAAAAAAATGAGGAAGGAAGGAAAGGATACCACTGCTATATCGACAAGCATGCCTTTAAGCAATTTGGCCTGCCAACAAGAGCACATTCCGCTGTGTGGAACCCTAGGAACCACAACATTTCAAACGCTGTGGACAGTCACTTACATGAATTCAAGCCTATTATCCATGTGTCACCCTGTAAAGGATCATGACCAGGCTGTTCCCATACCTCTATAGGGATGTACATGATAGATCTCAGTAGTAATCCATGACATTGTCTGTTACTAACCAGATTTGAACTTTGCTGCCTTTTGCTGACTTTGCTGACATATGCCCCCCAATTCTTCTTATCCTGGGCATGAAACAAATCTATTAATGTAGTCAGAAGTAAGCCCAACACATCTCCAAGAAGCATTTCTCTCTTTCTTAGTCAAACTGTAGACTTACTCTGCTTTGTGAAGTGTGATGCATGGCTCCGTCAAAATGGCCGATTCATGCACTAGATGTTTTCTTTGGTATTACCAAAAAGAAAATCCTGAAGCAGAAATTTATTTTTGAAAATACAAAAGAAGATGCCCCCCTCACCATGGGAATCCTCTCTTGTGGTGAGGTTAGCTTTTAGCAGTTTTCACTACCCCTTGTTGTCAAGGCTTTTTAGGCGGTGACGGGCAGTGAAAACTGACTTCTAATTTTGCCCATCTAAATCAAGTGGGCGAAATTCCAGGTCTGCCTCCGACCCCTTACTCCAAAGTGGTTTAATCATCGGAAGACAGAGCAGTCTCTGCCATGATTAAACCTATTGTCTGCCTGCATTCAAATCAGCTGGGTAGACCACATTCTTGGTGGTAAGGATACTACGTCATCATTAAAGTTCAGCGGACGGCTTATTCCATCACAAACCTGACGTCTATCCTGTCCTCCTTATTACAAGTATATTACATCCAATGATACTTGTAATACAGTAGACAAGATATCCGTCATGTTTGTGAGGGAGTAACTCATCCGCTGAACTCTAAACCAGACCGTGAGTCCTGGGATTTGGTTAAAGGCTAAAACCCATTGTGAAATCAGAGTCGATTGCTCATCCTTTTCATATTTAATGAGTACGCTCCAGGTTGCAGAAACATGTAATTTTGCAATGCCTTCTTATCCCCAAAGTGGGACTCATTATAAATGGCAAACTCCCAATCTGGCTGGTATCAGGAATTATGGCTCAATCTGGAATAACAAATTGTGCTTTTGATATAGTTTTGGTATTTTTGCTCACAGCCGAGTGGCATGAAAATAGTGCTTCGGAACCCATCTGGCAGTTGGCTGGGCTGTTCCTATTGGAGCAGGGTCAAGACTAACTTCCATATAACTGAGTCCAAACAGGGGTGGCATGGCATGCAAAATTAGGATGGATTGGGATGCCTACCGAGTAATTACCAGTGGCTTAGTTTAATCCAAGCATTCCATCTGTCACTCTTTTGTATACTTGTTGCAGAACACATACTTAGCATTGATAGATCTTGTAAATTCAAATAAGGCTTTATGGATCCTTTCAAAAGCAGGCAAATGACTGAAAATGCAGGAGTCACGAAGTTTTGATGGGATAAGTAACTATGAATGTCACCAGGCTCTGAATTGCTATCAACTGATGAAATACGCTACTCAGTAAGCCAGCCTAGAATGTGTTGCAGCTTTAGAAAGGACTTTATTTTGTTGTGGTCCCCCCACTTCTTCAATGTTTGATTTTGCTGGGTTTCAATCTATAGTACTCTATATAACACTACTGTAACAGTGGGTGAGCGTTCCCCTAAAAAAATTACTCATGAATTGTTTACTCCAACAGCTTAATATATTTTATTGTAATTTGAACCTAAGTTGGTACAGGAAAGGCACCCACGGCGTGATAGCTATATGCCATATGTGGGCTGCAGTATGTGGCTCACATATGACATTTGTCACGACAGATCCTGTTTCTCCCGGAACATTTTGCAGTGACAAACATGCTAGCAGGTCCTTGTAGCGAAAATATGTGGCCCTTTGGAGGCATGACTGGATACAGCATCTATCCTTGCCTTGCTGGAGGAGTTCAAGAACTAAAAAAGGGACTAAGCTCAAAGGTAAACACCTGGCGCTGGGGTGAGTCAGCAAGTGTAGCCCACAGGTGGAGTCACTTTGGTGAATGTTCAATACTACCTTGTCCCATTCAGAGCTTTCCGACACAAAAACTGAAGGTTTCAGCAGCAGCTTGAGGAACGTAACAAGCATGATGAGCATTAGAGCATGATGAGCTGAAGAAGATGGACCCTCTCAGGTTTTTGCCATTATGCCTGTCCCTAATAGAGGATTTTGAGGGCCAGAAAACATTTAAGTCAAAAGATACAACTTTGAGCACTGTAACACTATTGGCCTACTCGAACCCCAAGTCCCATTGCAGTTTGCCTAAAATCATTATGAATTCCCAAACAAGAATAGTAACTTTCAAATGTCACTTTGTGATTTGTTGCTGCGTTTTATCTTAAAACGGCCGAATTCATAACACTGGTTACCTTGTTTGATTCTGATATTTCTTATGCATTTTTTTCAAAAACAAAATTCTTATATTTTGTAGTACAAACTCTACCTAACCTGTGCTTGTGAGGTGTGGTTGGGCAAGATGAAGATAATTCTGTACGCTCTTATGATTGTGCTGTCCAAGATCTTGGAGTTCCTGTCCTTCTGTGGTTCACTGCCATGGGTTATCGTTGGTAAAAGCTTGGCTTGTGTAACTTGGACTACGGGGAGTAGCGATGGGCCACTTAGTTTTGAGCTAAGTTTCCTCAGTGTGACTGCCAGGGTTATGCCCTTCCTTCTGATTGAGATCTATTGAGCAAAAAAGTGGCCTCCCTCATCTATGATCACTCCTAGGTGTTAGTATTCCGTCACTGGATCAATGCGCGTTTTGCCTCAATACTAGACTGTTGACTTCTTTAGGTTGTACCTGATTGTCATTGTCCTTTGTTACACCAGGTTGAAGTTTAGGCCGTTGGCTTCGGAGAATTCCTATGTGGTGGTGAGAAGGTGCTCCAGGGTCACCTGCGTGTGGCTGATCATGACTATGCCGTCTGCACGAAGAAGGTATGGCAGTGCTAGTTCTCCTATTCTTGGGGCATGTGAGTTGCAGGCATTTAGTGCTGGTACCAGATCTGCTAAGAAGAGGTTAAATAAGATGGGAGCCAGGACTCACCCCTGTTTAATCCCCTTGTTCGTTGGTATGCATCCTGACAGAGAAGAGCCGTAGCCAAGCTTTATCTGGACCTATGTGTCTGTGTGAAGATTGATTAGCAGGTTCAGCAGAGTGTGTGGGATTCCCCATTGTGCAAATTTTCTCCAGAGTCTGTTGTGGTTTATGTGATCTAAAGGGGCTTTGTAGTCAATAAAGCATAGGTGTAACAGCAGTTTTGTTTATTCCGCCTTGTCAATCAACGATGACATGGCCAGGATATTTGTTGTTGTTCTGACAGACTTTGCAAAGCCTGTCTGGTTGAGAGGGATAATTTATTTCTCTTTGGCCCATGACTGAAGTTCTTCTAGTAAGGTTCCAGTAAAACATTTCACCTCTTTGTCGAGGAGAGTAACTAGGCAGCAGGTATTTGGAAGGGACGTGTCTTTGGAATTGAATATTGGGGGAAATGTTAAGCCCCTCCAAGAGGATGGAAGTGTGCTGATGTGCCTTATCTCTGTAAAGACAGGTTCAAGGGTTTTGGCCCAGAGTTCTGTGTCCTGTTTGAACAGTGTCGGGGGTATTCCATTTGGTCCTGGTGCCCCCTCTCTCCTTCCTTTTCCAATTTGCCTTTTGATTGCTTTGATGTTATGTGCTGGAGATGATATAGTTGTGTTTCCTTCTGTTGGGAGAGGTGCTGTAGCACTCCCTTCTTCAATGTGGATTGACGGCGGGGTCCCTCTTGTGTATGTTGTAGGTTTTCATACAGTGGTCTGTGAGGTGTAGTCTTGATAAAGATGACCCCCTCTGTATCTTGCCCAGTCTTCATCCGAGATGTTTGATGAGACACCCTCACGTGTGGGGCGAATGATTCTATTAATTGTTCCACAGAATCTTGCACTGTATTTCTGCTTGATGTTTACTTGTGGGTTTGCCCAGACCTCCTCTTCTTTTTGTCTTTTGGCAGCCCATTTTTGCTCTTGAGCTGTACTTTTTGCTGTCTTAGTAGAATTAGAGAGGCTGTGTCAGTTGGATTATGAGAGAGGGTTCTTAAAGTGTGGTAGATTGTGCTTTTGGTGCTCTTAATTTGGGCCCTTTAAGCTTTCGGGATGCGCTCCAGCCTGTTGCAATTTTGATGCGCCTTTGGTTTAGTCGAGGCAGCGAAGAACTCTGCCATTTTGTTGGTGAAGCACTCCCATTTGTCGGTTTTGCTTGTTCCAGACTGTGTCTCAAGGAGAATTGCCATTATAATCAATGGGTGACCCAGTGGCGTAACGAAACTTGAGGGGGCCCCCCTGCAAAATACATGGAGGGGGCCCCCCCATGGCCCGGCCCACCATCTACCACTTTGCCCCACTTTGGATGGATTGACAGATGGGTGGGTGGAAGGTGTTACAGATGAATGGATGGATGTGGATGGATGGATGGATATATGTGTGTTGGAAATGGGATCCCCGGCTGGCCAGGGCTTTCGCCAAAGTCAGTCAGAGATCACCACACCCAAGTCAGGGCAAGGGAGTTACACGCCAAGATAACCCTTACTCACCCTCTAGGTAACGTGGCGCGAGCAGCAAGGCTAAACTTGGAGGCGATGTAGGCTAAGTATTTGCGCACGCACCCCAGCAACAACAACCAAAGGCCCACCACAAAGGAAACTCCACACAAGGTTATATAAAAATAGCCTTTGTATTACACCAAAACACCTTAGATAAAACACACACTTTACAATGTGCCAGGGGCACGGGCAAAATTTACAGGGGATATGTACAAGACAGGGCCACCTGGACCACTGTCAGGAATCAGAAGTAGCACTTTCAGAAATAGCACTTAGTACATAGAATATAGCACAAAATAGCACACAACCAGTAATCACTGGTAACCAGGACCTCACTAGCACCACCTGTACTAGGGAGAAAACAACCACCTATGTATTACAATACCTGTAGGGGTGTTAGAGGAAAACACATGATGCAATGCATAACATTCATTCAGAGGTGTAAAGGAGGAAAACACATGATGCATCACAATACATTCAGAGGTGTAAGGCACATGACGCATAAAAACACATTCAGAGGTGCAGAAAGTACAATTGCGCCAAACCCACGTAAGTCACCACCTGTGACTGTCCCTAGGCCAACTGGCCTCTCTGGGGCTAGGACGCCCTGTGTCCAATGTCAGGGGGGGCCTAAACGTAGCAGTTGCCCACAAAGTGCTGGGCAACTGGTGCAGGGAAATTAGGGCAACGTTGGAGCCTCTCTGGCTCAAGAACCACCACTGTGGCACTGCAGAGCCTCTCTGGGCTCACAAAACGAATGGCCCTCTCAGAGCCTCTCTGGGCTCTTAAAGCAAGAAAATGTCCCCTCTGAGCCTCTCAGGCTCAAACACAACTGTGGCACCTTTTTGTGGTAGTCCCCCCTCTGGGGGACTCGAGGACAATGGCCCACGCTAGCTAGGAGCCCCGCTCGGGAGACTCGCTGTGCCTAAAATGCCCCTGGAGCCTCGTGGCTCTACACAACTATAGCGCTTCGTTGGAATCCCTCACGGGGGACTCTGCACTTAAAGGACACTGCCCCCAGACTGGTGGAGCCTCGACAGGCTCAAAAACGATCTAGATGCCCCCTGAGCCTCAGCAGGCTCTACACACCGGAGGGGGGGGCGCGGGCACCGGCAATGTGCCCCGACAGCCCTCCTCTCCCCTCTGAGCTGCACTCACCGGGTTCTGGCGCTGCAGCTCTCCTCTCTCTCCTGCACTCCTCTGTGTGCAGCGCGGGGCTCTCCTCACTCGCCGCTCCGCTCACCAGATGCTTAGGCGGGCTCTCCCCCTTCTCAGGAGAGCCCTGCTGGAACCAGCGCTGGCGTCTGGGCACTTCTCCCTTCTTGCACCGGAGCACGGGGTGGGCTCCCGTCAGCTTCCGGTTTGCCTCTATGTCCTGTCCCCAGCCCGCCTGACTTCCGGGTCGCGGGGGCGGGCTTTCCGTCCGGGCCGCGCTCGGATTGGCCGGCCGGCCAGCCACTTCCGGGTCGTCGCGGGCAGCGCGGCGGCCCGTTCCAGGCACTCGTAGGCGGGGGATGAGTTTACCGAGGAGTGGGCTCCCTCGAGGTAAACTTAAAATATAGCGGCAAGGTCCCTGGCAGGGTGGGCACCTGCCAGGGGGCAAATTAACCAAAATAAGCGAGGTGGGCACTCGCTAGGCAGGCAAAGCGCTCCTCAGCGCTAAAAGGCAATTTACAGCGCTCCAAGCGCTATAATCAAAAACAAAGCGCTTCCAAGCGCTAGAGGGCATAAAGCGCGCTCCTAGCGCTACAAACAGGATAAAGCGCTCCTAGGTGCCCTCAGCAAGCAGGGCAGAGTCCCAGCAGTCCTTGGGCAGGCAGGGGGGCAAGGCTGGGCCCAGAGCCAGCACACTGGGTCTCCAGGCAGGGAGACACCCCAAGTGGCGGTCCTCTGGCCCAGCAGCAGCAACAACAGCCCCCTCAGGATCCTGGAAGAGAACAACTTCAGTGGGGACACAGCCCCATTTTTATACAGTGCATTTCTTTGTCTGAGGGTGTAGAGTGGGGGCGGAACCAGTCGCAGCTGGTTCTGGAGTACTCTGTTTACCTCAACCACCCTCTCTATTCACTGGCAGGGCTTGGGTCATTAGACACACCACAGGGGGGCGGAGCCAGCATTGTGTGGGGAAAACCCAGCCCATCCAGGACACAGGTACACTCCTCCCACACATCACTCATGCTAATCTCCCACTCACCACCGGGCAGACCCATCCAGACTTCCTGGAGCCTGGCATGCCAGCCAGCTCCAGCCAATCACACGCCAGCACCCTCACAGCACACGTACAGCCATGTCTAGAAATGGCGCTTCGCTACTAGACACATACATGCTGCATACACCATCTCGCAGCATTCACTCTCACGAGTTTACACATACCAGACTCAAGCCTGTACACCCCACGCATCAGGAACTACCAGGGACACATACATTCCCCATGCATTCCTATGGGCGGGCAGGCCTAGCTCAGCACATGCACTCAGAGTGCGCACGCACTTTCCACTGGGACACAGTGAAAGTGCGCAGAATCCAAAAATCACCATCTCCAGGTCACCATTTCAAGCAAAAAGTCTCGGGGTGAACCTGCCCTAAGGGCCAAAGTCCAACATAACCCCCTTCCAGCCAAAACGCAGGGGAGACCAATCACCACCGTGATGGACTTCCCTGCTTGGGGCGATAGAACACGGACGCGGGCCCGCAACTGCAGGGACACCCTCCTGTTCTATGCCACGGTGAACCCATGGGATTCCCTCTAAACACACTGTCTGGACCAACTGGGCTACCCCACTGGTACTCCCAAGTTGTCCGCGGCCAGGACCAGGCCCTGGGCCACCCAGGTGCCACTGGTCCATGCCAATTCGCAGAGCGGGGGGTAGTAACCCCTGGCACATAGGAGCCATTCTCCACTCTTCCTGTCTGCAAGACAGGACTAGACTGCCACTGGTTCTCCAGCCTAAGGCCTACAACCTCAGGCGGACCAGGAGTCTCAGGGAAGGCTCTCCTCCCCCTACCTCTTCTCCTAGGGTTCCTCCTCCCTCTGCGAGGGGTACCCCTAGAACGCCATTCCAACCCAGGGCTAATCCACTCAGGTTGCACCGGGGTCAGAGGTGGACTCTCCCACCCTCTGCACCCCCTTCCAGAGGTCTGCCCTCTCCCACCTGGAGAAGTTCCTCTGGAAGAAGAACCGGTCAGGACACTGGTTACAGTCGTCCTACCCTTCAGGTCAGGCTGATCCTGAACCTGGCCTCCCAACCTCTGGTCTAGAACCTTCGGTGGAACAATTGCCTGGCACTCCAGGACTTCTGGGGATTCACACGCAATCCCCCTGAGGCTAACAAATGTCACATCTGTTGCGTGACTGTCTGTCTGGTGCAGATCTCCCGCCCTCTGTCCACCTGACAGTGCGTGACGATCCCCCAGACCAGAAGTGGTGTCACCATGGTCACTACACGGGAACCTAGCCCAACTGGGTAGTCCCTGACCCACTGGTCCAGCCACTGGGGAACTCCCCCAATCACTCCTCACTCTGGACTCCTGTACCCTCCCTACCGGAGCGGTACTGCCAGACTCTAGAACCACAGGAGCTCTGTTTACAGACACTCCAGGTCCTCTACTCACTAGGAGATCCTCCTCAAATGGGCTAACAGGACAGCCTAGGTCCCCAACCTGGTGTTCCCTCAAGAAACCACCCAGGTTCTGAGACAGGGCTTCGGGCCTCTGGGGGCTCTCAGCCACCCACTGATTCCTGCTCCACTGAGCCAGGCAGTCAGCCCCTACACCCTTCTCACTAACCAGGGACCTAGCTGGGCTACACTGAGCCTCTTCCACCACGCTGGGCTGGAAGATCCCTGACCCACTACTTTTGGAGTCACTCACCAATGACTCTACAGAACCTCTGGTCCCTTCCCAGCGGTCTGCTTCCTCTGCCAGCTCACATGGTTCAGACAATCCACACCCTAACAGGTGTTGGCGCAACCCTGGTGAACAACAACTGAGCAACTGCTCTCTGAGAAACATATCGAACAATAGGTCCCAATCACATTTCGTGGGCTCCCGTACCCAATCACACAGGGCTCTACAACAGTCATCCTCAAAGTCTTCCCAAGACTGATGAGACGGTTTCCTAAGGTTCCTAAACCTCAACCTATTCTCCTCCTCTGGGGAAACAGGAACCATACTCTGGGAACTGGGACTTTCTAGACTGAGATTTAAATAGCTGCCACCACTGGACCCAACCCTCCCTGGGGGATCCAGAAACTCAACACTGCGCGCAGGGGATAGTCTACCCTCCAGAGCTACTTTGCCTCTGGTGGCGGCCCTCTCAGCCTCCTCTATCCTGTCCTGCGCTAAGACCCTCTCGGTCTCCAGCTGTTGCTTCTTAACCTCCAGCTGTTGCTTTCTAATGCCCAGCTGTGCCATAGCCTGGGCATGCTCCAACCTGAGCCTCTCTAAAGCCAGCTGGTGCTCCCTTTCTCTCCTCCTATCTTCCAGCTCCTCTGGGGACAGGGAAAGGGATGAGGCGCTGCCTCCTAAACTGGACTCAGCAAGGGACTCCCTATCTATGGGGTCCTCACTCTCTGCTGGCGTCCCTGTGCTGTCATCTTCTTCCTCCTCAGACTCTTCAGGGCTCCCCTCTGACCCACCACCCTCATGGTGTGAGACCCGGGCCCTCTCCGCACTGTGCTCACGCTCCCAGTCATCCTTCTGCCATTGGATCAGGTTACCCCTAAGTTGGGACTGGGTGTCTGACTCATTCACTGCAATGTCTCTCTCCTCGCAAAACTCTCTCAGTTCATGCAAAAACAGACCCCAGACATTAAAAGCAGACTCCATCTTGGCCAAATGCTTACAGACATGTGCAACACAGGGGACTGAACAATCTGAAGTAAGAGTACACAATTCCAAAACTTCAACAATCTCCTTATCAAAGAGAACTCATACTCATGCGTCCAGGAAAACACACCATTCATCCACACACACCCTCCCCTCGGATCGGTAAGGCAGTTTCTACCACCCCTGACTTCTCAACCTGACCAAAAGCGACACAGGTACCAAACTCTGGAAGCAGGGCGGGGGACAAATGCTGAACACAATTATAAAATGACACTCTTCAGGAGAAGAAACAATGGAATTTCCAAAACAATACAATCCCCTAAAATGTGGTCATCTAAAATGCAGAGTTTTGTGGTGCAGCCAGCTGCCACTAAGGTACAAGGCAAACACAAATCCTTATCCCACCGCTTGCCGCCAATGTTGGAAATGGGATCCCCGGCTGGCCAGGGCTTTCGCCAAAGTCAGTCAGAGATCACCACACCCAAGTCAGGGCAAGGGAGTTACACGCCAAGATAACCCTTACTCACCCTCTAGGTAACGTGGCGCGAGCAGCAAGGCTAAACTTGGAGGCGATGTAGGCTAAGTATTTGCGCACGCACCCCAGCAACAACAACCAAAGGCCCACCACAAAGGAAACTCCACACAAGGTTATATAAAAATAGCCTTTGTATTACATCAAAACACCTTAGATAAAACACACACTTTACAATGTGCCAGGGGCACGGGCAAAATTTACAGGGGATATGTACAAGACAGGGCCACCTGGACCACTGTCAGGAATCAGAAGTAGCACTTTCAGAAATAGCACTTAGTACATAGAATATAGCACAAAATAGCACACAACCAGTAATCACTGGTAACCAGGACCTCACTAGCACCACCTGTACTAGGGAGAAAACAACCACCTATGTATTACAATACCTGTAGGGGTGTAAGAGGAAAACACATGATGCAATGCATAACATTCATTCAGAGGTGTAAAGGAGGAAAACACATGATGCATCACAATACATTCAGAGGTGTAAGGCACATGACGCATAAAAACACATTCAGAGGTGCAGAAAGTACAATTGCGCCAAACCCACGTAAGTCACCACCTGTGACTGTCCCTAGGCCAACTGGCCTCTCTGGGGCTAGGACGCCCTGTGTCCAATGTCAGGGGGGGCCTAAACGTAGCAGTTGCCCACAAAGTGCTGGGCAACTGGTGCAGGGAAATTAGGGCAACGTTGGAGCCTCTCTGGCTCAAGAACCACCACTGTGGCACTGCAGAGCCTCTCTGGGCTCACAAAACGAATGGCCCTCTCAGAGCCTCTCTGGGCTCTTAAAGCAAGAAAATGTCCCCTCTGAGCCTCTCAGGCTCAAACACAACTGTGGCACCTTTTTGTGGTAGTCCCCCCTCTGGGGGACTCGAGGACAATGGCCCACGCTAGCTAGGAGCCCCGCTCGGGAGACTCGCTGTGCCTAAAATGCCCCTGGAGCCTCGTGGCTCTACACAACTATAGCGCTTCGTTGGAATCCCTCACGGGGGACTCTGCACTTAAAGGACACTGCCCCCAGACTGGTGGAGCCTCGACAGGCTCAAAAACGATCTAGATGCCCCCTGAGCCTCAGCAGGCTCTACACACCGGAGGGGGGGGGCGCGGGCACCGGCAATGTGCCCCGACAGCCCTCCTCTCCCCTCTGAGCTGCACTCACCGGGTTCTGGCGCTGCAGCTCTCCTCTCTCTCCTGCACTCCTCTGTGTGCAGCGCGGGGCTCTCCTCACTCGCCGCTCCGCTCACCAGACGCTTAGGCGGGCTCTCCCCCTTCCCAGGAGAGCCCTGCTGGAACCAGCGCTGGCGTCTGGGCACTTCTCCCTTCTTGCACCGGAGCACGGGGTGGGCTCCCGTCAGCTTCCGGTTTGCCTCTATGTCCTGTCCCCGGCCCGCCTGACTTCCGGGTCGCGGGGGCGGGCTTTCCGTCCGGGCCGCGCTCGGATTGGCCGGCCGGCCAGCCACTTCCGGGTCGTCGCGGGCAGCGCGGCGGCCCGTTCCAGGCACTCGTAGGCGGGGGATGAGTTTACCGAGGAGTGGGCTCCCTCGAGGTAAACTTAAAATATAGCGGCAAGGTCCCTGGCAGGGTGGGCACCTGCCAGGGGGCAAATTAACCAAAATAAGCGAGGTGGGCACTCGCTAGGCAGGCAAAGCGCTCCTCAGCGCTAAAAGGCAATTTACAGCGCTCCAAGCGCTATAATCAAAAACAAAGCGCTTCCAAGCGCTAGAGGGCATAAAGCGCGCTCCTAGCGCTACAAACAGGATAAAGCGCTCCTAGGTGCCCTCAGCAAGCAGGGCAGAGTCCCAGCAGTCCTTGGGCAGGCAGGGGGGCAAGGCTGGGCCCAGAGCCAGCACACTGGGTCTCCAGGCAGGGAGACACCCCAAGTGGCGGTCCTCTGGCCCAGCAGCAGCAACAACAGCCCCCTCAGGATCCTGGAAGAGAACAACTTCAGTGGGGACACAGCCCCATTTTTATACAGTGCATTTCTTTGTCTGAGGGTGTAGAGTGGGGGCGGAACCAGTCGCAGCTGGTTCTGGAGTACTCTGTTTACCTCAACCACCCTCTCTATTCACTGGCAGGGCTTGGGTCATTAGACACACCACAGGGGGGCGGAGCCAGCATTGTGTGGGGAAAACCCAGCCCATCCAGGACACAGGTACACTCCTCCCACACATCACTCATGCTAATCTCCCACTCACCACCGGGCAGACCCATCCAGACTTCCTGGAGCCTGGCATGCCAGCCAGCTCCAGCCAATCACACGCCAGCACCCTCACAGCACACGTACAGCCATGTCTAGAAATGGCGCTTCGCTACTAGACACATACATGCTGCATACACCATCTCGCAGCATTCACTCTCACGAGTTTACACATACCAGACTCAAGCCTGTACACCCCACGCATCAGGAACTACCAGGGACACATACATTCCCCATGCATTCCTATGGGCGGGCAGGCCTAGCTCAGCACATGCACTCAGAGTGCGCACGCACTTTCCACTGGGACACAGTGAAAGTGCGCAGAATCCAAAAATCACCATCTCCAGGTCACCATTTCAAGCAAAAAGTCTCGGGGTGAACCTGCCCTAAGGGCCAAAGTCCAACAATGTGTGGCTGGGGATAGATGGATGGACCGATGGATGGATGAGCAGACGGAGGTACGGATTGATGGATGGATGTAGATGGATAGGTGGAGGGATGGGTGGATAGGCTGATGACAGATGGGTATGTGGTGGCTGGGTGGACGTATAGGTGGATTAATGAACGAATGTGTGTGTGGCTAGGGATGGACGGATGGATATGTGGCTGGGGGTAGATGAACGGGTGGACTGAGGTACGGATGGATGGATATATGAAAGGAGGGGTGTGTGGCTGGGGATGGGCGGATGGATGTATGGATGAAATGATAGGTGCGTGACTGGGGATGGTTGCATGGGCGGGTGGGTGGGTGGATGGATGGATGGACGGATGGGTGTGTGGCTGGGGGGATGGGCAGACAGACAGATGGATAGATGGATGGATGAACGGATGTGTGTGTGGCTAGGGTTGGACGGATGGATATGTGACTGGGGATGGATGGATGGATGGATGGATGGACAGAGGTACGGCTGGATGGATGAAAGGATGGGTGTATGGCTGGGAATGGATGGCTGAATGGATGGTTGGACGGGCGGAGAGATGGATGGATGGATGCAGCAGCGGGTGAGGCAGTTAAGCTCGGTGGATGATGTTGATGGACGTTGGAATAGGATTTATTTAATTTACTCTAGTCTATCATCTATAGATCCCCCCTTCGGCGCTTAACTGCACCGGCTGCTACTGAATGGATGGATGAATGGATAGTTGAATGGATGGATGGATGGACGGGTGGATGGAATGATGGGTGTGTGGCTGAGGATGGTGGATGATTGGTTAGGTGGATGGTTGGTTGGATGGATGGATATTTGGGTGAGTGGAATGGGTGAACTGGATTTGAAGGTTAGAATGCACATGACGTAGTAGGCAGTGGCAGGTGACAGGACACTAGGGCCAGCTGGGGGTCTGGTGTCAGAAGTAGGCATGCAGCACTGGTGGCTGGGAGGCAAAGAGGTGCCAGTCACAGACCTTCCTCTCCCCAGGCCTGTAAGGGGTTCCACAGTAAGCAGACCCTTCCTTAAGCTTCTCTCCAGAGTCTTGACACCCTAAAGGGACCACAGGTCTTTGCCAGACTGTCCCCGACTCATCAGTGAGTGGGGGCCCCATGCCACCCAGACTCGGCGTGTGATTCTCTGCCCCTAAAGGCCTCTCCACAGCCTCTCTCCAGCGCTCCTGTGAGCCACCATTGTCCAGGTGAACAGCCCCCAGTGCCCGCAGTCAATGCCCCAATGTTTACAATCAGCCTCGCCAAGTCCCCGGGCACCTGGCCTTACCTCGTAAACACACTTGCTTGCCGTGCCAGCACTCTAGTGCTCCTTGTTAGCCCTCCCAGAGAGCCCTTTAGGAACCCTCAAACCGCCTGTTATTCGTCAAGCACGCCCCTGACCTCGAATGTACCCAGTCCCGGTTCTAGCGGGAGGGCCAGGTGGGCCAGGCCCACCCAAGGTAGCCCCATGGCCCTCCCAAAGCCGATTTGCAAGCAGAAACACATTGTTTGTTCTTTTTTGTTATGATTTATTTGTGCCAGCGGCCTCGCTTTCTCATCCTAATTGTTTAATAAACATGATATGCACCAATGCCACGGCTGCTTGAAATGCCTGGAGACAGGTGTGAAGTCAGTGAGGATTTGCTGTTATCAATGAGCACATGTGAAAAGGAGGAAAGCCTGTTACACTCCTACCAGATCAAAAGAGACACAAAAGCTCTCATCACACAGTATCTAAGAGATACTACAGGGCCACAATAAAATGATAGTATTATGCCATCCCATGGTAAGTAATTGAAAATGTGGAATAAGTGTTTATATTTTAGTGTGCTTTTGTGCTATTCTTAAAGCGCAGCATCATATACTGCAAACACCACATCCTTTGACTTTTCTGAAGTGAAGACTTTTGACAAGTTTCACTAATACAACACAGAAACAGTATTGACTGGCTGGGGCAGTGCAAGTTCTTATTAAACGGAAACAAACACTGGCGGCCGTCCTGTGGCAGCACTGCCTACTTTTAATTCCCAGCGGTAGTCGCTGATGGCTGAGTGTAATATAATTACACCTCAATTATGGCACAAACACCACACATTGCGGCGAGCAACAG